>NW_010300596.1:37064-48071 GCF_000700745.2 Antrostomus carolinensis | reverse complement strand
TGTTCTCCAAGGATTTGCTGCCAGCTTGCTGCCCAACATCTCTTCTTCTCCAGCTCATGGCAGGTACCTGTCCATGGACTGCATTTTGCCTGGGCTCTGAGGAGGGGGAGCATCTCTGTGGTGGTTTTTGGGCTGAGGTTTGCTGCTGGGCATTGCTGTTTGTTTGAACAGGATGGTGCAAGTCCTCTAGCCGTCTTGCAGAGCTCATCCCAGTGCTCTCATGGTTGTGGCTCATCCTGCAATTGCTATGCCCCAAAACAGGGGAGTTGTTCTGTGAGAAATAGCCAGGCTGTGTGCAGGAAGAAATTTAAAACCAGTTTCCCACCCTTGCCCCTCTGACATCTTTGTGTCATGTCCAAATCTGTGATACAATTGCTTGGATGGCCAGGAGAGTTTTAAGTGCATCCCAAGGAGAAGAAAAAGAATCAGGTCGAACCATCCCTGGGGCTCGCTGAGCAAGCAGGGGGTCTTACATCTCTGGAGCAGGGTGGGTCCTTGCAATGCTGTACATCGAACCCAGGGTAGCAGCCCCTGATGCCAGGTCTGAGTCAGTGAGGACCAGACTGCAGGGAGAGTAGGCAGGTATAAAATGCACCAGTTGCTGGCTTTTCACCCAGCATTAAGAGTATGAAACCCATGGACACACAGCAGCTCCCAGATAAGCCTTGGGCCGAGGTCCAGGTGCTGCTCCAGCCTTGGGATTGATGGCCTTTGCTGTCCAAGGCAGACAACCCTCTTCTCCTTTACTATGGCCTTCATGCTCCTTGTGTAATGGAGGTGGGTGCAGAGGGTGGAGTTCAAGCTTTCTACTTAATCAATAAGCTGGTGCACTCCAGCACCAACCCTGTCCTGCCTCAGGAGACCTTTCAGTCTTAGCACAAAATATGGAGGAAAAATATGAATGTGCCCAGAGGGGGAGTTACTTTAAGACAGAATACATCACAAATACATCACAGTAAATATGGAGGAGGAGCCATCTCCAAGTTTCTACATGAGCCAGGGGTGTGCCTGTCTGCTACCGTAGCCCCCAGTGCTTTTCCCCTACAGCAGATAAAGGAGTTGAGTTCTTTGTGTGCATGGAAAAAGGGTTGGACAATATTCAGGCTTGGCACAAAGTGAGCAAAACTCCCGCTGAAGCCAACAAGCATCTTTGCCCACTTCTGCCAGGACTAACTTTGTCCCTGAGGCTATTACCCAGGGGCTCTCAGGCGATTCGGGTGCACAGTGCTGATCTGTCAGATGAGGAAGTTATGAGGAAGCAATGGAGTGTCACAAAGAGATTGAAGAGAATTGATACGTGAGTCCGGATAATTATGAGGTTGCCAGTCCGGTGTCATTTCACGGCTGGGCTGGCTCTTTGTGGTGTATGATACCCATCAACGCAAAAATGGAAATGAAGATAAATGGGGCAATGGCAGAAGCTGTTAGATCTATCTTGCAGGCTGATTACTGAAGCTCTCTGTTGATTGAGGAACAGCACCCTCCATCAGCAACAAGGGGTGAATTCCTGAGTTGGAAAGTGTGACTTGCTACAACCTGCTATGGGATCCACAGCAAGCCATTGAGGACATGGTCACCAGGCTGAGCAATTTCAAGGAAGTGGTTTGCCAAACTATACTCTTCCAAGGTAAAGCTGTTGCTCTGCTGTATCTGCTTTGCATATTGGGGTGAGCGTAACGGGCAAGGCTGAAGTAGAACAATGATGCAGCTGAGCTAGGACACAAGGGATTGACGAAGCCCCAGAGTGTAAATTTTAAGGTAGATAAGAAATAACGTGAACTAAGACAAAGAGCATTACAGGAAGTCACATGCAATAAAAATGTAGGAGAAGCAAAGAGTTAACTTCAGAGGAAGAAGAGCAGAAGAAATAGTTTCCATGCAGGAGAGAGTTTTCTGTGATGTACCTGATCTGAGTCTCGGTAGACAGGACACTGAGGCTCAGCTGAGCAGCATGACTTTCTCAAGGTCCCATCAGTTCTTCCTTCCCTGGGAGGGAAGTGAAAATGGAAAAAAAGTGGAAATTTGTGATTTGCACGAGCTCGTGTTGCATCCTGAAGCTGATCTACACTCACTAAATCTGTCCTGACAGCAGCTGCAGACAGGCACCCCTGAAAAATCAGAGAAGCAAAATTTTAGAAGAGGCAAGACGTTTCCTACAAAAAAAAGAGTTGTAGGAATTACAAGAAGAGGAGGAACAGCAGATGATGTTGTGCAGTAAAAAAAAATGCTGGCTATAAATGGATTTAGATACAGAAATTTCTGTTGCATGTACACAGCTACCCATAGCCTGACAAACTCACTCCAGGACTGACAATGGAGATCCACTTTGGAGGCTCTGTCTACAGAGAGGTGCCAGAAACCCCAGGGTGGTTGTGGAGGGCCAAGTGGTGGAGGGGGGAAAGCTGTGAGGATGGTTTCAAGGAAACAAGTATTTTTATTGTGATCCCCAGCCCTCCGCAAAGGGGAGCGATGCCAAACAGATGATGACATGATTTATTTGTGAAAGGTGCTGCCCTCACCATGCATGAGATGTCCAGGAAATAAAGGCTTTCAGGCCTCAATTAGCAATGAGATTCCAGTGATAACGAAGTGCTGATTGCTGCCTGGACTGGAGGAGAGTGAGACCTGATTAGGGGAGTAGTGGAGGGTGTCTCTGTAAACATGTCCAAATCCGGGTCAGAACTGTTGGGCTGACTTTACCTGTCACCCTCCACATCTCCCCCACCTTCCATGAATTGAGAACATGTGGGAGCATTAGCCCATATTCAATGTGTGGTCTACATAGAGAAGGACATATTTTTGAACTCAGGAGATGGAGATTTGGGGAACAAGCACTTGCAGCAAGAGTGCACAGTGTTTTAAAGATCTCGATGGGGATGTTGCTCTGCATCCACCTCAGCCAGCAAAGAGAAAGGCTTGGGTCAGACAGAGAAGCACTATATAAAATACAACTGCACTGAAATCACCACTAGACCCCACATCCTGCTCAGGATAAGGGGAAATTTAAACATCCACCAAGTTTAGGATGCTAAGCAAAGTGAGGAGCACTTGGGGTCCCATCTTGCCCCTGCAAAGAGGAGCACTATGGAGAAGAGAAGACAGAGTGTCCATATTACAAGCCTAGCAAACATTTAATACAAAGGCCAGTAGCTCCAGATGGTTCCTTCGTGAAGCATAACTAAGACGTTGACAAGGGATTTAAAAACTTTACCACGTCAAAGCAAGAAATTGGAACTGGATGCAGTTTTATTGGAAATGTGGAGTTTTTTTCCATTTCCATGTTCAATAGAAAACTTAAAGATTGAAAGGAAAGCTCTCTGGGGATGGAAAATCTCCTCCAGTTCACCTCACGGCTGACAATGGGGACGATAGCTTTTCAAACCAAGGCTGAGACCTCCCCTGGGAGGAAAAACGGCAGGAGCAAGGTCAAAAGGTTAAAGCTTAAATTTAGGAGACTTGTTTTCTTCATTACTTCTTAATTTCACACTTTAAGAGAAGAATTTAATAGCACAAATTTGGGGAATATTTCAATTTTCCCTGTTAGGAGGTAGTTGTCTGCAGCAGGTGCAAGCAGTACTCCAGGGTTTCATTCTCTTCCTGGCAGAGCGGTGGTGGGAAGTCCGTGGGTTGAAGATCAAGAGACCTCATCTGCTCCAATGTACTCTGGAAACCAGGAGCAAGTTATTTACCATTTTCTGGTTTTTCTCCTATGTAAGAAAGAGTGCAAAACAAGTAACTGTGGCTGAAAAGGGCTGTCAAGTATTTAGTGTGGTCCTCATCAGCAGTATTCCAGATGTGTCACGCCCCTGATTTCTCAGGGAGGTGGTGGGACACTCATGCCTGTGCCTCAGTTTCTTTGGCTGTGGCAAAGCTGTGCTGTCCCCCTAAATGGGCTGGAGATGTGCTAATAAATCAGACAGCTAACAGGACTTAGAGCTGCTGTAACAAAAACAAGCAGGAGAAAGTTGGTATCTTTTCTTCCCCCCCCCCAAATCAAATGCAAACCTCCTCTGCTCAAATCCTCCACGCTTAATGTGGGACACTGCCAGTTTAAGAGGGGGGCAAAGCAGGGATTTCCAATGCAAAATTCAGGACAGTTGAGAGGCGATGTAATAATTGTCAGTCCAGAGAGCATCCCGGTGCACATGTTCGGAGGATAAGAGTGTCACCAGAGTCTATTGTCTGTCCCCTCTCTGTTAAAGTAGAGATAAGGCTGGGATAAATCTCACTGGGACATTCTGCCCTATGATGTTATTTCATGCCACATCACCTAATAGGTGTATTTTCACACTGCTTGCTACTGCTGTGAGGCTCTGCAGCTCCTAGCCAGGCTGACAATCTCACTATATGGAGAATGGAATAGTGACGGCTAATTGATTTTACAGCAGTACCGAAGGACAGACAATGAAAGTACCATCAATTTAATCCACTATTTAATGGTTCCAATTTAGCCTCTGTAAATGCTCACTAAACTAATTTCTCTGGGTTCAGCAATCTGAAAAGCTATCATATCTCTAATCTCCTTCAATATATTCATCTGGAAAAGGGAATTTAGCCAATTCTGATGTGCGGAGATGATCTGTTAGCACAGTGTAAATGTTTATAACACGGCAATCTAGTTCGTTTATAAGGATATGAAAAGTTTTATTGGGGAGGGCACTGAAGTGGAACCACGGGATAATAGGCAGTTACCCAGCAGTCTCTGGGAGCCAGGGAGCAGGCAGGCATGCAGAAAAATACTAGGATTTACTTTAATCCCAAATTGTAAGCTAAAGTTCTGCCCAGTACATGATGCACCTGGGACTGCTGGAACAAAGGATTGTCTCCCGTCCCCCCGTGACCCAGGCTTTCACGCTACGCCATGATAGCAACAGTCATTTTGTTTCCTCCAAGAGGCTGAAAATTAGTTTAGTTTTAGCACATATATATATCTCCTTGTCCAACCAAGTTGCTAGTGGGGAGCTATTCTTGAGGGCACTTTCTCTCCAGTAAGGTTTGGGGGATTTGGGTTTTGGCTTCTGGCTTTTTTTACAGAAGTTGGATTTTTCTTGGTTAAGTCTGGTTGCCCTCAAGCCCTGGACCCTACCACTGATCCTCTCCAGCTGCCAGGGTCCCTCTGCTACTTGCTCAGCTCCCAGGCAGCCCTCAGACTCTCCTGAAGTCAAGGTGGAGTTTTGTCCGCAGCTGCAGTAGGAACAAGATCCAGTGACCTGTCTTTAGAGGGGAAAATTCCCTTGAACATAAATGTTCATCTCCAGCAATTTGTCTTTACCTCCCTTCACTTGGAGGAGGGTCTGTCCTAGGTCCAGGTCCAAAACCTACAATTTTCCACTGGTAAATATACCAAGTTTCAGATCTGGACTCCATGTAAGCATCACCCCTCCCTCTTTGTTGCCTCTATGATGAAGAGAACAGAGACTAACATGTGCTAGTTCTGCTCCGAGAAAATGGTGGCTGTTAGTAAAGCTGCTGTGGACACTGGGAGCATGAGACAGACCATTTCTTGCACTTAGAAATTTTAAAACTCCTATCAAGATTACACTTGCAGGAGGGACATTCACTTTTGGGAGCCATTCACAGCCTCAGAGTTTTGATGGTGAGAAGGAAGAGATAAAACCTCTCACCCCATCACAAGAGAGAGGGATTACAGTGAAATAGTCTCTGTGTGTATTCTCTTATTTTATATATAATGCACATCTCTACTCCTTCCTCTAATAATTGCCACACGCTCGTATGACAGCAAGAGAGGATCTACCCATGTAAACATACATACAGACTTGCCTGCGTGTAGATGGGAGCAGCTCACAGCATGTCAGAGGAGCTCTTCATCCCCAGCTTGCCACCATCATGCCTGGTTTGTCACTCCCTGGCATTTTGACAGGACCTGGCAAACCCATACGGGCATCCAGGAGTGGGGCTGGCATTAACTGGCCTGGGCTGTCAAATGTCTTTAATGGGAAGAGCACTTCTGGACTGCTGTGGCTTTGTAGTTCAACCATCTTTTTTTCCCTTTTAAATTCAAAGACAATTCCACAAATGAGCTTCTGCTTGATTAGTGTTTTAATGAATATATCTGGATACACCACAAGTCCACCAGCCGTGACTCCAGAGCCACAGGCTATGCTATCCAGATGCTGCCTTTGTACTGTCAGTTCAGGGTGTTAATGTCAGATACGCCAAGGGAGAGAGAAGGGCAATAGTCAAGGAATAAGCATCCTGCGAGACCGTGATTTTCCCTGGACCAAACTCTCTGGCCTCGGCACAGGCACTGCAAAGTCCAGATGGGCGATGAAAGGCGCTGGGCTCTGCTCCCGCCTGCCTGGGACCCCGCACCGGGGCAGCTGGGACCCCGCGCCGGCGAGCAGCCCGACCCGACGCTCCCGCTCCGGGCAGCCCCTTGGCTGGAGCTGCAGCGCAGATTAATTAGGTCCCGTTTGTTGGCTGTGTTGCGGATTGAGAAAGGGCTGCTCGCTCACCGAGTGCGGCCGTGATTACTTTGGGTAGGGAAATCCAGACTGAGGTATCGCAGTGCGTGTTTCCTTCTGCTCCTGGACTGATCCCTGGAAAGGGACACCACACAAGACAGTTTATGGCAGCAGGGCACATTTTTTTCTCTTGTAAATTATATTTAACATTCCAGAGAACTTTATTGCATTTGGTGTTAGAGTTTATGAAAAAATCTGTATTTAACTTCAAGCCCTGGTAAACATCTTTGCTTATGTTGTTATGTGATTCCTTATTTGAGTATTTCGATTTAATTTCACAGTTCATATACCTTAAAGTTTTGATTTTTTTTTTCCCCTCCCCTCTCATTCAGGGAGAGCCAGGGCTGGCCAGGGGCTTGTTGGTCTCTGGTGAACTCTACTCTCCCACAGGGTGGGTGATCCTGGGCTACTCCCTCTCATCTTCACCCCACAAGAGGTACCTGGGCATGGGGAGCACCCACAAGATCCTCAAAGAATGGGGAAACTCTGCATCCAAGCCCACTACCATCCTCGGCAGCTTTCAAGAAGCCAGTCCTCTGAAATAGGACTGACTAGGAGCTCCCTAGTCATCCCTAGGAGCTCCCGGGGCTTTCCCAGATGGGAAATATATAGGGCTGAATGTGGGTCAGCACAAAGGAGGCTGTCCTGGGGACCACATCCAAGTCAGGTGCCAGGAGTCCATCCCAAAATCTGCAGAAGTCTAGAGGAGGTTTTCAGTTGGCACCAGTGGACTCTGAATCAAGCCAACAAATGCATCTGTCACAGCTTCAGCCTCCACAGAGGGAGGAAGGGAAAGATGAAGAACCAAAAGGATGGCAGCAGTAAAGGATGCAGGAAACCTTAAATACGGAGCTCAGTGGCATATCCTCCCTAGTTGACCTCCAGCTGCTAGGGCTGATGAGTGAGCATACAGATCATTTTGATAACGTGAGATAGATTAGTACCTTGGGTCTGGGCTGCTTCCACCTCTGGCTTCATCCTCCCAGTATCATCAGGGACATTGCAGGAATCACCTGCCCAAACTCTCCTGCAGCGATATGGAAAAGGGAAGAGAAGTGCAAAGGTTTGTCCCACTTGGATAATTCATTAAAAGCTGGTGAAGCTGCTGCCCAGAAGGTAAGAAATGGTGATCTTGGATAGTTGTGGGGATTTCTGTAGTTCTGGTTCTGTTTAAAAGGTCTGTGTCTAAGGCCTTCCTTCCCCATTTATCCACTCTTCCTGTAGGATTGTCTCTTTCCAGATCCAAATGCAAAGACACTTTGGCAGCTAATATGGCTACCGCTGTATAGCCACTTCCCACCACCATTTACATAACTCCATTTTTATCTTGAGCCTGTTTAAATTGTCTGACTGATGATATCACCAAAAAAATTGGATTTAGAGATTTTGGGGGTGGAGATTTCCTTTTCACACTTCTACTTTTACTCTTATTTTTGCATAGACAAAACCCAATGCAACATTGCTGAATTAATATCTGTTTTAAGAACAGCTTGTGGAGAAGTGACATTATGGGCAACCCCATGCAAACAGGCCACACCAACAAGACACAACATCATCTCATTTGTGACCAGATGGATTTTTTTTTTTTTCAGTCCTGTACACAGATCCCATGTACTGTCAACTTCCTATTCACTTCAGCCTGCCTGGCTCACCAAATAATCACTATTTGCATTTCAAAGGACTTTCCCACAATTGCATATATCATACTGATACACAACTTCATTTCCTTTGGATGCTCTAGACTGTAAGGTCTAGTCTTGAATATGAAATCCTGTCATGGAAGGCTAAAAATCTCAATAAATCCAGCAAAAGGAAAACATTTTTTATTATTCTTCAGTAAAATCAAAACAGACATAACTCATGGTCAGGAAATGAACCTCTCCGAAGAGGAGGGCATTCAACAACATCCAGAAAGGATGAACAAAATTGTATCTTTGCCTTTCTAAATGCAGAGTCATACTCTACTGCTCATCTTTGTACAAAATTCCCATTGACACCAATTTCAATTATTTATTGATTATTTTTTTTATATGCTCAATGCCATAGCAACGGGCTGCATTCCATAAATTAAATACAACACTGCATTAAGTTAAACTTCTCGCAATGGAGAACTCACACAACACCCAACCCTGTACTGCTCCTGAACACTGATAAATAAAACAGCAATTATCCAGAACCAAACAAATGCTGGCAATGAATTGTGAAAGACAATTAGTTTGCACTTCTCTTGGTGGATGTGTCACAGGCACCTCCATGACACACACGTGCACGCAAAGTCACACAACATGTGATACATCATGGAGCAAGGCCCTGAGTCTGCAGTCAGCAGGAACTTTGCTCGGCTTGCTGCTGGTGTGATCCTATTTAGCTCAAAGCTACTCCTCACATGTGTAAAATTAAGCAAATGATCAAAGAGAGAAGTCCTGGATCATCAGAATAACTACAGCTCGTCTGCATTTATGGGTGTCATTCATTTTAGTGACATCATTGCTCCATGGTAACGAGTATATTTTAGATTAGAGAAATAGATGGCATGAAAAATAGATTAGTTTTATTTAGATAGATTATATCATTATATGAATAGATAGACCACTCTATTTCTACTCATCTTCCACCTCCTGGTTAATAGGACATAGTTTTATTTATAGACAGAGATGCAGGAAATGTTTCTATGTAAATGTTTCATAACTCTGTTGTATCTCTGTGTTTTATTTTAATGGGTCACCCCAATTATACTGATCTGAGCTAGGTAATATGTCTGTGCAAAGAGGAGAATATTTTGGGGTTGTCCAGTTGGACCCAAAGTTGGGGAGGCTCAGAGAACAGATTCAAGTCATGTGTCAAATGTGGGAGAGTAAGGACTAAAACCAGGTCCTGGAGGGACACCCAGGGAACTTCAACGCAGGGAGTTACTCACTTGGGCTACACTAAAATATAGCAGGGACTGGGAAGGGAGAGGATGAGGGCTTCTGCCTGTCCAAGCTGAGCGGGCACTGAGCATCCAGGACATGCTGTGCTGTCCCCGCTGCACGGTCAGAAACAGAGAGAGACCCCGGGCACTGTTGGAGGGGGGGTTCTGCCCCACCAGCAGGTCCACTCCTGGGACTGGGACCCATGGGCTTTGTCCAGGGTGTTTGCCAGCAACACCCCAACAGACTCCTGGTTTCCAGATGGCATTTTGAGCACCCAGGCAGAAAGGGATCCTGCTAACATACCAGTCTTGCTTTCCCCCCACCACTCTCAGGATGGCAAAGGCAGCACTCAAAACCCCTTCCCACACAGACTTCCACCCCAAACCCATCCTTGTAAAGAAACACGTCCCCCTCACAGCCATCCACACCCCTACCACAAAAACCCCATCGAAATTGAAACCACCACCCAGGTGGGATGGAACATTTATTGCACTAAATAAAGCAGCAAACCCCCCAGCACCCAGCCAGCCCCAGCTCACCCTCCCTCCTCACAGGGTACCGGGGAGTGGGGTGCGTGTGAGGCTGTCGCGGCGCCGGCGCCTTCCCTGCGCAGCTCAATTACAAGCAGACAAGGCAGTGTCACATGTGATTCACAATGTCGATTTCATGCTCTCGGTAACCATTTACGAAAGAGCTGCGGAGGTTTTACATTTGATAAGAAATCAACAGTGTTTGTGTTTGTAAAAGACCGATCACAGAGTGTGACAGCTCCAAGAGATTGCTGCGGAGCGTTGACTGCACGTCTGTAGTCTGTCATGGACCCATAAGTATTTATTTCAAATGTTGGTGGGTTGCGGGTGTTGGTTTGTTGGTTTTTGTTTTTTTTTTAACCAGGATGTTTGAAAATAAACTGTCAGTCTCTATTTACAGCTGAACAAGTAGAAAATACGAGGGATTTTAGGTTAAATTGTCAGTTAACAGAATTCAAAATAGAAAAAAATATGTACAGCGCTTGCTGGTTTATTACCCACTGGAAAGAGTATCGTTTCTAAATTTAGAGATACAGATGTCTCTCTTTCAGGAAACACAGATTGTCTATATAGCATATTTGAGGTGCCTTTATCTTCCTGAACCCCCCATACCTTGCCCACCGCAGTGTGTTTGCATCCAATTACTAAAGCATTAACTGGCTGGGGCTGGAATTCAATCCTAGCTATGCTGGTGTAAATCTTGGCATTTTGATAGAAATGCTCTGGATTTTCCAATAGAGCCGAGATTGGGGTCTAGCCCCTGTATCCAAGGTCTGAAAGTGGCTCCACCACTGTGGAGATGAGTGATTGGGGCCAGATACTCATTTTGGAGACATCTGGGTTTCTTGTGAGTGCCCAGATACAAAGTTCTTCCTCACAGTTACACCAAAGTAGAAGCAGACACTTGCCTACCTATTAAATTCCTTATCCCTGCCTGGATTTTTGAACTTCTTCTCCAAATGCAGGAAGAGCCTACGTCAGTTCTTGGTGACTTTTCTTGACAGCTTCGTCATGCAAGCCCAGGTACCCAAAGCAGACAGACAGATTCGGGTGCAAATTCTCCTACATACTTTCCATGCC
>NW_010300596.1:31674-37040 GCF_000700745.2 Antrostomus carolinensis | reverse complement strand
CTGAACCTTACCCAAGCAAAGCTGAAAACTTCCCAGGTCATTAATGGAAGGAACCAGAATAGGAAGCACTAATATATCTTGGGACTCTCACATTTTATCAGATTATAAATAAGACTAGGCAGGAGCTTTCCTGACTGTGATTGTCCAGCTCCAGAACACAATTAGGAGCCAGATTTGAACCAAGACACTCAGATATTTCCTATAACTCAACCTCTGGCTGCATTTCAAGCATGAGCTTTCTCAAAAACACAAGAGGACAGATGCTATCTTATACTAACAAGTACTTCATTTCTTGACGGATGCTCTGAGTAGTGAACAGCATCAGAGGAAAGAGGAGAAGAAAAAAATTAAATATAACATGAAACATATATACTGGGCCAGGACTTGACTGAAATAAATCTGAGCATCTCACAGTTCGGTGGAGCAACATTGGTGAGCCCCGACTGAGGATGTCTCCCTTTTAACACACATTACAGTCTGCAACTGTGTTGTGGAGCAAATCAGAGACCCAAAAGGAAATAATTCTCTGCTCCATCAGGTCATGGAGGTCTTGGATACCACTATCGAAAACCATTGGCTTTGTTTGAATTCCTCCAGTTTTCCACCTAAAATGCTGCCTGCAAAGTCCAGCACAAAGTTTCTATTTCAGCTTCATGTTCTCAGTAGAAAGGTGAGACTCTGCATGGCCAGAAGAGCCAGCATGCAGTCCCATGGTCTGACCCACTCGATGGATGGAGGCATCACCCTTGGATGTCAGCATCTCTGAGAGTCTCAGTGGTACAGCCCCAGGGCAGAGTTTTTGGCTTCCACACAGCTACTGTTCCCAACAAAGCTCAACTGAGAGACAGAATTTGTCATCTCTAAGCCACAGGGTTCTGTGCAATGTGATTATAGAACTACCCTTCTCGACAGTTTGCAACCCCCTCTTCTCCTCTGTAGCTGGACATCTCTTGTAGAAGGTAAAGATGAGTTAACCAAGGCAGTGTTAATGCTGATCTGTGGTGTCTGGTCAAGGAATAATTCATATATCTATGCATCTCAAACCACATAGGTCTAATATGCACAGCCCAAAACACACTGGACTTACATTTGTTCCCTGCTGATTCATCAGGAAGTCCTTGCTGGCTCCTGTAGTCAGTGTCTTCCCCCAGGTCTATCATGGACAGCTGGGTTTGCAGGGACCTGGGCCGAAGAGAGAAAGAGCAGACAAATTCAAAAAGGCCAAAGACTCATTTGTGATGGAGTGAAACTGCTATGAAAGTCCTCATTTTACTTGCTTTGGGATGACTGGTTTCCAGCGTTTGTGCTGCTGAAGGGTGGTGGATTCCTCTGCAAGGTGCTGGGAGTCCATGCTGTGGTGCTGCTTGGCTGTGTTTCTGGTGTGGCAGCTCCTGGGAATCTCCCATGAGTGCTGTAATGACAGAGACAGTTTTTCCCAAAGCTCCAGCTCTTGAAGTCTTGTGAATAAGAGAACGATTTGGATTTCATCCAAGCAAATTTCTAGTTCATGGTTATGGAGAAAAACTTGAAGATGTAAAGCCTGCAGGCTAAGCAAAAATAAATATATATATCTAGGAAAGAAAAAAAAAAAAAAAAAACAAAGAAAGAAAGCATTTCAAATTAATTTCTTAACATCTTGCACATCATAGGGCCATGTCATGGGTTTCTGATTCCAGCTGTTGGCTGCTGGAGGTTTGCAGCCCTGCAAACTTCTCTATAAGCTAAGATGCCTCTGTGTTTCTGCCGGCTGTGTTGCTGAGCCACTGCTGAGAGCAGTTTCATGCATTTCTTGCTGAGGTTTGCCCCAGGCATGCTCCCAGCTTGCCTGCAGCATCCCTGCCCAGACCCTACTCCTCTTTTCCATTCCCCAGCCTAACAGCGCTGAAGCCAGCGGTGCTCCATGCACCATGCCGACGAGAGACGTTAACCCGAGTTAACATGCTCGTCCTCACCACGGGGTGCTCCAGAGACCCTTCACCTCTTCGCCAGCTCTCCCAGGTGCGCAGCTTCAGCCTGCAGCCTCCCCAGCCCCGCGCGCTCCCGAAAGACCAGACCCACACTGAACTCCCTGCGACCAAGAGAGACGAGCACATTTACTGTGACCGCCTTGTCAAAGGCCGGAATTGGAACCTGCCTGTTTGCAAGCTGTGAATTTTCTCCATGTTTATCCCCTGGAGGGGTTGTTTTGTGGCTTTATTGACTAAATAAGGGTATTGATTTGTTAAGAGCTTTTCTTCCTCCTTCAGTGGGAAATATCGCTATCTCTTTCCTCTTCTCTGTTCTCTAGGTGAGAAGTTCTTTTAGCGACACCATAAATTTCCATCTATGCTTTTCTCTGCTGTGTAAACAAGTGTTTGCCTGTCCATAGGGGTTAATTTGGTCGTGTCAAATGCTCTGCAGCTCCCTCTTGGGCTCTGCACTCGCAGACTCTTGCTCTGAGGGAGATCTCCATACACTCCGTGCAGGCAACCTCCATCACCCACTGCATTTCTCCCACCACCCTTTGAGAGTTCCATCCACACAAGCAGCTTCAAGATCAGGGTGTCGCAATAGCCCACACCAAAGCCCCAAGCCCACACCAAAGCATTGCTTCCTAAAACAACAAGCAGACCTTCCACTGGGAAAAGGATGACCTTAAGAGACCATTCGGGGGCTAACGCATGATAAACACTATTAACAATGAATGAAGGTCATATTATCGTTCCCTCATGTCTGTTTTATAGGGCGAGATGCTGGTTATTGCTTGCCATTGTCATGCAACACTTGGATGTGCTGGTGTCCAGAAATGCAAAAGATTTTCCCTTCCAGAAATTCATGGTCTCTGAAAGGTTCCCAGTCATTCTGGAGGAGCTTGGCTTGAACCCAGGGAACCTTTCTTCCAAAGGAGAAAATCCAGGTTTGAGGAAAAACACACAGAAAAGTCATCTGTCTCTGGGTTTTGCAGATGTGTCTCAGTTATTACAGATTCCTCATACCCGTGGATGAGGTTTTTTTGCCTTTTGTTTCCTTGAAATCCATACAAAGTCCTAGTAACAGGGGGGAAGAGGAATAAGTGGTTTGGTTCACAGTGTGTTTTCCACCAGAGTAAGATCATCAGTACCCTGGGTCAGATGAACTTTCTAAATCACACTGTTAAGGACCCTTCACCGTGATCCTCCTTAGGCTAATTCTCCCCTTCTCAAGATTATGCTCCAGCAGTGAAACAAACTATTTTAATCTCTTGAGATGCCGGAAGAGATTACAACAAGTCCCATTAATCTTTTCCTTGGCTTAACTATGAGCCATAGTGGGCTCTGGAGGGCTGCGCCAGAGCCGGACTGTCAGCCAGCTGTTTGGATGGTAGGCTATACCAGCAGCACGAGCTACAACCAGTCACACCAGGCTGGATCCATCCCGTTCTCCCCTGGGCTGCGTGATTTGAGCGTCAAGCCATAAAGGAGTTAATTTTCAGAGTATTGCAGCACTCCGTGAGCCCAGGAGGTCAGCAGGGAACAATACAACCCCAAGCCCATGCAACACTTTGGAAATTCACTCTTGTATGCCGTATCCCTCAAAAGCCTCCTGAGCTGTCAGTGTTATAGATCATGGGGAGGCTGGCTGTGCCGAGCCACCACCAGGCAGTTACTGAAGGTCTTATGAAACTGTAGAAAACATATCCCAGAAGGTGCTGCGTCAGCTCCATTATTTATACAGCAGCAGAGCTCCACAGGCAATGGAAACAGCTAATACAACATAGAAGCTGCGGTAGCTCTTGGGCTCCTTCAACATCTTGGTCACAACTTTTGCTCGACTGAAATCAGGGAGAGGAGAGTTCCCTTGGTCCTGGCAATGCCAAGGCATGATCCAATGACTATGTGCAAAGAGTCCCTGGGATAACATCAGCACAGTACAGTGCGTCATCATCATCACCAGGTGAGGGGTCCCAGAACTGAAGGAAACCCCCCCAGAAGAGGAAGGGGGGTTTCTGGACCAGGCACAGTCTATACTATAGGGAGCACCAGGGCTATACTTTCATGACCAGAGTTGACACAAATGCCAACACACTGCTGTAAAGTATTTATCCTCATGTTTTCTTTAGCAGGCACTCTACCAGGACCGATTTGGACACAGCCCAAATGCCTTTACACTAGAATTTGAACCAGTCACCCAAAGGTTTGAACCATCTAGTTGAGTGGCATAAAACACCGATTATGTAGCCAGCAATTTCTACCCCGCTGCCCCAAGAGAAACCCTTACATCTGATCCTGTGGGTCATGGTGGGAAACAGCAGGTAAAAGCCAGCTCAGGAATACTGCCTGCAACAGCAACACAACATCTGCTGCATCAAACCTGCCGCTGGATGCTCGAGCCCGCCACTGAGCTGACTTACTCCTGCCTTACGTCGATGTGAGAGATGAATCAGACCCTTGGTGTGCACAGCGAACATATGTCCCAGCAGCTGCCAGCGAGCTGTGCTTGAACCCAGTTGTGCAAGCAGCAGGTTCGGCTGGGTTTCGTCAAACCCAGAGTGTCACAGAAGGCATTAATAGGCTGTTCAGCGCGTGTTTGAAAGCACCTAGAGGATAACCGAATCACAAGCAATAAACAACATTGGTTTATAAAGAACAAGTCATGCCAGACCAATTTGATAGCTTTTTTTTTTTTTTATCAAATTACAAAATTAGTGGCTGAAAGGCCTTACAGAAGATGTAACGCATCTAGACTTCAGCAAAGTATTTGATATTGATCCTTGGAAAAGGCTACTTGAGAAACTAATCCGGATTGCCTTAGATATGAGCATTAACAGCAGTGTGGATTGAGAGGCACACGACGGGCTGTAAACAGAGAGGAAATGCTAAGGGCCAACAATTGACGTACAGGAGCTGCGTCATAGGACCAGCGCTTGGCTCAGCTCCACAGAAATATCTGTATGTGGAGGTGATGGGGAGAGCACAGTTCCATGGCAAATTGCCCTGGTAAGGACTTGAATGGAGACCATCCAAAAAAAATATGTGGCCATTGCCCATAGGGAGCCAAAGTGATACTCTTCTCTCCAGCTTGGAAATGAACTGACCCTGCCTCAGTGCTGACCTGGGGCTAAGATAGGAGATGGAGGTCACCAAGACCATTTTTGAAGCAAAGAGTTGTTCATTCTGGACAAATTCCCCCAGGAAACCCCATGACCAGCCTCCCTTGGCTTCAGGGCTGCTCTTTCTAATATATATATATTTTAATGCTGTTTCATTTTTACAACAAACTTTGCTGCTGCTCTTAATGAGGACCATGGGCAGAGAAAACTTTAGGAAGTTGCCCTGTAAGCGTGAGAGGCAGCTGAGGTGGCCACACTGGCCGGGGCTGACAGGGGGTGTCGGGTGGCTCTAGCATGG
>NW_010300596.1:29576-31646 GCF_000700745.2 Antrostomus carolinensis | reverse complement strand
TCAGCAGCTGTCACATCTCCCTGCCAGACAAGCCTGACCTCGAGCCTAGGACCCTGTAGCAGGAAGCAAAATGCACATCTGGCACATAAGCCGTAGAAAAAGCCCCACTTTGGTTGTCACCGTCAGAAAAACTGACACTTTCTGAGGTCTGATATGCTCCTGATCATGCAGGCAGATCCACGGTTGGGAGCTCAGGTTTTGGCATCCCAGAGAAGGCACCAGTCTTTCCCATGAGGTCCAGACTTGGTACTCAGGCTTTTATTGAAGGAGCAAGTTTCAAAGCTGCGTTTGATCATCACAGTCCTTTGTAAGGCCACCGTTCTTGCCCTTTTGCCCCACCAAGCAAGGACAAAACCCTCCATAGAAAACCCCACATGGGTAAAACCCACCTGGGAAGAGAGTAGACACTTCAGCAGTGAGTTTCTTAGTTGTGTACTCTTCTTCTCAGCCTCTGATTAGACTATTAGTGCTCACAGCTTGCCCATCCCTTTTACCCTGGTTCTCCAGCACATCTCCCGCATGGGAGTAGCCTGTTCCCTTGTGTGACCTGTCCTGCTCCAGCAACAAGTGTCCCAACAACTGCTGATTTCACCCAAAACAATCCCACGTGCCAGCAAGTCATGTCTGATCATGCAATTAATCTGATTATTTACTCTGTGTGTTTTTAAATTCTTTGATGGCTTCTGCACCTGCAGAGATGTTGATAGGCATGTTGCTAAAAAAGGAGGAGGAAAAAAAAAAAGTCAGCCACATCAAATCAAATAAATAAATTCACCAACAGCCTGTTGGAAAAGTGTTCAATCTAGGCATGCAAATGCACTTAGCAGGTCAAGCACTCAATCAGCATCCGCTCTCCATGCTGAAAGCCAGCAGACGGGGCGAGGTTTCACCAAGCCAGCAGGAGCAGGGTGGCACCTCCAGAGCTCTTGGAGCAAGGATGGACAGGTGGGAAGCGGCTGTGAGCTGCATCACCTGGGTCCCACCAGCATCGCCTGGGTCCCTCTCCAGGATCTTACGCCTGGAGAAGCCATCCCTTCAGGGATGTCCACTGAGGCTTTTCAGCTCCAAAAAGATGTCCTTCTTTTAACTCAAACTGATGGAGAACCTCAATAAACACCCAGTTCACAACATCCCCCAGCCTCATGGTCCTTCCCAGGCACATTCCAGCTCCTCATCTACCCACATACCCGCTTTGCACAGCCGTTTTGTGTGGCTGTGGGGTTGCAGCACCCATCAGACACCTGCCCACCCCATAGCTGAGGCACCAGAGCGGCTGTGCCAGCCTTCCAGCAGCACCCCATCCTTTGTGGGGTTCACGTGGTGTGCTTTGATTCCCGCATCCGGCAGATGTGTGCTCCCCCTCTGCTCCCCACCTCTGGAGCCCATGCTCTCCATCACCAGCCCACGCAGACACCATCTCATCGCTGGACCAGAGGTGGGGGGCAGTGTGGGGGGACCAGGAGGGGACCAAATCAGGTTTGCATCCCCGATGAAAGCCGGAAAGGATTATGGTCTCTTTAAGCCTGTCTCTGCAGCCGCGCTGGCTCCCCGTGCGCTGACCCAGTCGTGTGCTGTATTAGAATTGTAGAGTAATAAATGAACAGTGGAGGGGTTTGTAATGATGATTAGGGACTGAAATTGGTTCAGATTTACAGTGTCACTCAGGAGCGGAGGCAGAGGGGGAAGGCATTCTGCGCGGCCTAATGGATCCATCAACTCGTTTTGGCTGCTCGGTGGGCCGCGCAGGGTCACCAGGCTTTCCGCTGGCAGCACAAAGCACTTCAATTTTGTTAGGAAATGGAATAAACAGCACAGCTCCTGAGAACCAGCTTTGCCCTCAAGCTAATGCTGGGCATTTGAGCACCAGGGGGAAAAAAAAAAAAAAAAAAAAAAAAAAGTGAGGGGGGGAAGAGGAGGAAAAAAAAAAAAAGAAAAAAAAACCTAATGAATCTGGACTCAATTTTCCGCCACAGTGCCTCTGCGAACTGTCGGAAACAATGTCTGCGGTCGGGGTGAAGGCAGCGCGGATAGGCTGCCCGCGCGCCCGCCGCGATGGAGAGACGGGCTGGC
>NW_010300596.1:29037-29419 GCF_000700745.2 Antrostomus carolinensis | reverse complement strand
GATAGTGCTAATTGAGTGGGAAAATATAATATAGGGAGCTGTTGTCTGCAGTTAAAGGGAGGAGGGGGACAGATTAAATGGCCTACAATAGTGGGTGTCAGGCACGGCAGATGTTGCTTTCCGCTGATAACTGCGCTGACATATCTCGAGCTTGTCAAGGCTGAGGTTTTCAGAGAGACTTACAGCAAAAGGCAGCAGATGGCCCTCCTGAATGGGAATGAAGTGCTTAAACAGCCTGGCTGCTGAAGGCAGCTAGTTTGTAAATAGAGGAGTCGGAGGTGTCTTATTGATCCCGCTCGCTGCCCGCCAGTGCGCAGAACCGACGGGGAGCCGGCGGGATGGGGGTGCCGGAGGGGATGGTGGTGGTGATGGCGGGGGGGGG
>NW_010300596.1:1380-29023 GCF_000700745.2 Antrostomus carolinensis | reverse complement strand
TGGATGGCAGCCCGGGGTGGTGGGGTTGAGCAGGGCTCAGCGCTGGGCATGCGTCGCCTTAAAAAGTCACAGATGTCAAATGGCAGGACAAAAGTCGGGGTGGTGGCCAAGCGAGCGCGTGACAGGGCTTGGGCACAGGAGCGCGACGCCTGCATCCCCAGCAGCCACACAATAGGGACCAAGACCCTTCCCTCCCCAAAGCAAAACCCACCCCAAGGCCATCCCACGGTAGAACCTGTTTGCAGTCCCACTGGGCCAACGTGTGCAAAAAGCCATGAGATAAGCACAGGTATTTCAAACAGAAACAGATAGATAGAAATAGAAAGATATTTCTTGGAAATGTGTGCCTCCAAGTGCAATGCACCTGCTGCAAGACGCAGTGTGTGAAACCACGTGTGGCATTACACCAGCAGTGCCACAGCTGCCTCCAGCCCCAAATGGGCCTTGGTGTACAGCAGACTTGCTGTGGACAACCTCTGGGTGAGACAGAGTTTTGCTTGACTCCATGAGGTGGTGCCACAGCTATACTGGGATATGCTGGGAAGTGCCCTGCACATGGGACATGCTGCACACTGCAGGAACGAGTTGGGAGCAGCATAAAAATCACACATGTGTTGGTGCTGTGTAGATCTGTAGTACACACTCATCTGTGCATTTATTCCCTCATCATCCACGCTATACAGAATTTTGGAGGATACAAAGGGATGCTGTTAGGGGTCCCTAAACATTCCTCTTCCATACCGGTACATAGGAATCTTGCAAATCCATCCTCCCAGGGCATCCACCAAAATTAAATGGTTTACACACTTGTCTTATCTCCAGTGCAGAAAACATGCACACGCATAAATCCTCTCCGCAGCACCACCGACCACACAAGGCACCTGGGACTTGGGGTCAGCAATGTCCCATGCATGGACACGGGCAGACCCAACCCCATTGCTGTCCACACAGAAAGCAGACTAAGCTCAAGCCTCCAGAAACCCTCCCCAGCCAGGTCATCCCGATGCCATTCCCGGTGTGCTGAGCCTTTCCCATGAGCCTGTCTAAATATAGACACGCGCACATGCATGCTGTTATTAAATCTATCCAAACATGTAAGCATGCCTTTCACAAAATCACACAGAGTCTGGCACAAACACTTATCAGCTTACAAAATGACATAAATTGAGTCTGTATACACAACCACATACACTGACGCAGCTGGGGAAACACGTTGCTAATATCCAGATAGACTGAGATTTACCACTGATAAGGTTACGGCCACACTCCCACTCCCACGCACCCTCCCGAACAAAACCCTCCATCCTGGGACTAATCCTGCTCTCCATGAAGTCGGTGGATGCTTCTCTGGTTGCCAGCCCTTGACACTGGTGTGGTTCGGACTGTGTTCTCACACAAGCAGAAACCTGGTGCTAAGCCTGACTTGCATGGATTTAAATCGAGGTTTAATTGTCCATTAGGGATGTGTCAAGCTCGTATTCCCAGGTTGCCCAAAGCTGAATGAACCAGCACCAGCATCAAAACTCTCTACAGAGACCTGGCAAAGGACCAGGCCTTCAAGACTGGCTGGGGACAAGTCCTGAGAACTTTGCATGTCACAGACATGTCCCACCAATGCCTTCACCCTTTGCCAGCGGTCCCCTCACTGCAAAGCACAATGCAGCTATCCTCCTGCAAAACAAGTCCTGTGGAGAGGAGGGGTGGCCCCCAAGCTCCACGTGGGCTCCCCGTTCTGCCCAGGCCTCTGCCACGCTTCATGGAGCAGGATGTTTCCTCCATGGGAAGGACCTTGGTTTATCCCAATGGGCTCTGATGCACGGGATCAAGGTAATGCTGCGCTGATCCTCCTTGCTCTTTTCCATCACCAACCACAAGACCAAACAGGGACATTGAACAAAAGCCATCGAAGCAAGACAGTTAACCAGTTTTAAGGCCATTTCTAATTTGAAGACTGCCAACAGCCATATCCTTCTGAAAATATGGGCAGTATCTTACACAGCCATCCAATATTCCTCTCCACAGGTCCAAGCTGCTGCCTCCAGCTCACACAAGTGGCTGCAGATGATGGGCCACATTTCATACAGCACAAAGAGGCCATAAGCTGCTGGCCAGGCCACTGCTTGACCAAGGAAAGGTGATGGTGAGACCCAAAGCTCTTGCTCTTGGACCAGGACAGTCTTTCTGGTGTCCCTTCCATCCTCTACCCTCAAAGCACCTTGCAGACATTCCCTTCCCTCACTGTGGTGTCTCCCTCTCACTTTGCTCAGTCTGCTATCTCTTGACAGTCCATTTTCTCTCATCTTTAATGTGTTTTTGCCTTCCTTCAGTTGCTACCAAGTCATTGTTATTGGCAGCAGTCAGCAGCCTCCAGCCTTCTCATGTCTCTCGTCTCCGTTTTACCTGCTCTCACTCAACTGGCCCTTTTAAACCCCTGTTTCTTTGCTGCTCAGAGAGCTTGGACACCTCCAGCTCTCCCACACCCTCAGTCCAGGACACTCATCATCCACAGGCAGCACAGACGGACAACCTTAACTGAATTTTGCCATGGCTTTGCTGGCAGTGGGGATTTGTCTGCCATTCCACCCACAAGAGGAGATCCATAATTTTGCACAGTAGGCTTGGATGCACCTTCAAAGCTCAAGCATAAAAACAAACACTGGATGGACAGATGTTGAACCAAGACCTTCTGCTTCTCACCCAGTGCCCTAATTATTACACGATGTCTGCAAGCTTCTGTAAACTGCTGTTATCTGGTATCAGAAGCTCTCCTGCCTTCAACGCAACCTGTTTCAGCTCTCTCATCTCCACAGAGGTGTTGTTCTCCCCTCAGTGTCCTCCTGCCATGCAGAAAATGGCTGGTGCATGTAGGCATGTCTTGTAGGGTCTATGGGATTTTGATCCATTCAGTAGCTGTGCTGGTGCCAACGAGAAGCCTCTAAAAGGAAAGAGACACAGATGCATCCACTACAGGATGATGGATGTTCTGACCTACCCCCAAATAGTTCATGAGCCCTTTGAAAGACCACAAAACCTTCAGAGATGTGAGGAAACCACCTTGGACCTCTCCACCACTTCAAAATCTGGGTGGGTACCAAGGGACCCTCCGTCTGGAGGATGGGGTGTCAGTGCCCCAGTCTCACACATGATATGTGAAGAAACTCTCTCTGCACGGAGGGAGAAGCTCCTTAACGGGTAGCCCAGCATTTACAGTAATCAAGAATGATTCAATTGACAGGTTTGTGTGGTGTTTGTTAATTTACTTGAGATTCATTCCTGGGAACAGCTGGCTGTATCCCAGCAGGACTGTGACTCTCACTAGCCCACCTGCTGCTAGACAGACGGGCTTTGGGTACAGTTGTAGTTAAAGTTTAGCAGGCAGATATTTCTGGCCATTAAAAATGGAAAAGTTCTTCAAAGACTCACATGCAGAGAAGGTTTTGGAGGCAGAGGATTTGCCACTGGGCTTTGCTAAATGGCTTCACTTGAGTTTCCAGGGTGGTCAAGGAGCTGAGGTCTTGCTTTGTCATTTGAGCATAACCAGGATGATGGTACATAAAGAAGAACTCATGACAAAGTCACTTAATATTCAATTAAGAGTCTGTTCTGGAGGCTTTTCACAAGAGGTTGGCTTATAAGAGAATTAAATAACCAACTCCTGAAATTCAGTGGGAAAGGGCACATACCTCTCTGCTTTGGAAGCCTCTGACCAATCAATTTATATAACATTAATATTTGTCTTCCTTTAAATTGACTGTAATATTTTAAAATATATAATTAGATTTTTTCTTTCTAGTGCCCATGTGGCCATGAATCTTTAAAGTGTATGACCAAAAAAAAAGTAATTAAAAAATACAGAATTATTTCTCAGAACATTTTTAAAAGTTATAACGAGGTTTTGACAAAATGTATTCCCCATGTACAAGAACACAGATCCCTCCCAGAAATTCCAGAGGGTGACGAGATGCTCAGAAAGGCCCACTTGGCCCCCCAGGGTTTCTAAACCCCATATTGCAGCTGTACCCTCATCAGCTGCCTCCCTCTAATGAGTTTAGGGGGCAAGAAGTGGGACTGTCTCCCCCATCAAGCTCCCCCAGTAGTGATGTGGGTTACTCAGAGCCCAGCCCAGAGCCCTCATGACCACAGGGCACCTACCACCAGTGATGGGAGAAGTGTTGCATCCCACTTCAACAGCACCAGTCCTCAATCCGCTCCAGAATGAGGGTCAAACCAAACCAGAGCAAAATGCCTGCAGCCCTTGGGGCAATTCCCTCCGCTGGGCTTTCCTGCCACTAAACTATTGATTAGCTATTGATTAAAACATCTATTAATCTTTATAAACTATTTATAAATGGAACCTTAACATAAAGTGTGACCTGTACAATATTGAAATAGAAATAATACTTAACATGGATTTTTATTTAAGTTAAGCACGTAAATGAAACACCACACCATATCCCCTAAGTGTGTTCATTGTGTCAGGTATAGAACATTCCCACCGAGTTACATCTTTGATTTTACTTCAAGACCTCACACATCTGATAAAAATATGTAACAGCTTTGATAAAGTGTTTGCCCTGATCTCTGTTACACACCTGCATTTCCCCTGCCCCAGGGTACCCCAGGCTGCCCCTCCCTGATCCCCACAGCTCAGTGGGGCTGTGGGTAGGAGCTGCTCCACCTGGCACTGACCTCCCCTCTCGGCTGTTGGTTGAAGAACTGGTTTGCTCCTATCCTTCAGCGGCACTTCCTAGTCTCACATCAAACCCAAGACCAGCGAGACAGCTGCTGGAGAAGGTGGTGGCAGCATCAGGCTGTATTTAGAAGCTCACTGGCTAAACATCAAACAAGGAGCTCGCTAGTGTGAGATCTCAGCCGACTCCATTTATTACATGGCTCATCCAGGAGGGGTAACCAGCTTGCAATATATTAAACAACTAATCATTTAGATTGCAGTGCTCTTAATGCTGCAGGCGTAACCCACTAAATGTGTGGCACGGGTGTGGGTGCCCTGCGGAGGGATCCTGCCTGCAAACTTTGGGAAACAAGGACAGGAACAGAAAGCCAGGCTGGAAGAAATGTGTCCTCCAGGCTTACAAGAGTTTCCTGATGATGCCACTCCACCGTGCCCTTGCGTGTTTCCACACACAGTGGCCAATAACCTCAAAAAATAACAGTGCAACTAGCATAGCTCAGAGGGATGGTGCAGTTTAACATTGGGATGCTCTCTGTAGCTGGTGCTGGGCTGAACCTGGCCCCGCTCATTTGTACTAATGATGCTGTTCACCATCAGCCTCTCATTTGCCAGGGTTTGCTATGAGGACCTTAGTGCCTCTCTCTTTGCACCTATTTCATCAACAGCTTTTGAAGCTCTTGGCATCACTTACTTTACAGCGTTTTCATCCCTATTTCCAGCTGAAGGATGAAGTGACACGGCAGAGGAGATATTGCTGTTGCATATATTGCAAGTAAAGGATTTACAACATTTACACAGAGATTGTACCTGTCCCTGACAGATTACACCTGTCCTTTGAGAAATAGTTTCAGTGAGGGGGGAACACGGCCTGTTGCGATGGGCAAGGAACTAGGGCTCTGCTGAACGTTCCTTCCCAGGCAAGGCCACAGCAGCTGGGAGAAGAGACATCAGGATGGGACCTAGACCGGTTGCACAACCTCAGGCAAATAGCTGAACTACATTTTTCTACCTCAGTTTTCTCACCCAAGAAGGAGGATTTTGGGCAGTGCAGGGGAGTTCAAGTGCAGTTCTAAGGATTAACAGAAGATTTTAGGGGTGGAAAAAGGCTTCATACCAAGTGGTCTTCCCTCTGTAACCTTTTGCTTCAGAATCACCCTGGGCTGCTGGTTGTTTCCAGCCCAAACAGCAGAAGAGGTTCTTGTATCTCTGGCCCTACTAGTGGGTTGCAACAGATCTACTGGGTCACATTAATTTTTGAGCGTTTCTGGAGGGGACCCTATAGTGATAATACCTTCACCCAGGAGATGGATGTACTAAGAGAATAATGAAACCCCAGGAGGAGCTGAGGTTCTTTAAAACATCCTGTGCACAAGGATTTGCCCCACATACTGCTTTGCTATTATTAAGGCATCAGGAGACCCTGCTCCACCAGCAAAGATCCCTGCACACCTTCAGGCTCCTGGACACCTCACCTCCATGGTGTCCAACGGGACTCTGCTCCTGTGCAGCCATGAGAAATATGGGGGAATCCTTCTCTGCAACAGAGATGCTCCAGATTTGCACTCTGCAGACCTAGGAGCAGGATTTGGCCCTGCGATTTCAGCTGGTGTCTTGTGAGCTGTGGGCTGAATAGGAACTGTAATTGGTGCAATTCTACATCTTCAAGGCTATTAGATCCTTGTAGCTTCCCATCATGCTGTGTTTGGAGTAAATAGAGAGTGTTTAGCCAAGCTGAGAGATCCTCTAATGGAACAGACAGTTCTTCCTCTCTTCATCTGCTTGTCCCCACAGCTTTGTTATTTAAAGTCAGGTTAAAAAAAAAATAAAAAAAATCATCAGTAGACAGGTTTGGTTTGGAAGCCGGAGGACAGGAAAAGTTAGAGATATTTATTTGACAGGGTCAAGGTTGCTGCTTTTCTTTTCTCTTTCCCCAGGTCCCATAGGTGTTAGACTGAGAGACATTTAATCGAGGGAGTAGCGGTTTCATATCTATAACAAAAATCAAATAATGCAAGATGATTTACTCCCCCTAGCAACCAGGGAGCTTACCCTTAGCAACCAGCCTAGCCTCAGGCAGCGGTGTAATCAGCTTGAAAATATTTCAATTATTGTGTTGATTTTAGTGGATTTGAGAAGCGCTGTGCGGAGAGACCAGGCACATTCTGCCCACGACCTGGAGAGGAAGATATTGATTTAAACAGGTGTCAGAAAGGAAAAGTGGAGTAAATTTAAATGCAATAGGAGAACAGCACATTGAGTGTGGTTCAGTGTGGGGGTGACATTTTGCTCATCGCCTTGAATGAAAGTGACTCAACTGAACTAGAAATTTCACCTTGAAAATCATCTCCCATCGACACAATCAAGAGAAAGCCGTTCGCCATCTCTTTTCCCTGGTTTGGGGAAAGAAGCAGGGGGTGGGGACCAGCAACTGGGTTTCCGAGAGAGCTTTGAGGAAAGTAACTATCAGAGAAATACAGGATTAGTGTATCCCGCTTGAGAAATTAGCCAACCAGGGCTGGGGGAGCAGCGGGGCAGATAGGAAGGAGAAGGTCTGTGGAGGGTGGGCAGCAGAAATCAGACAGACTTTGTTACACAGAGCGATGCCATCCGCAGACTCTGGGCTGCTACTCTTGGAACGAGGAATTTGGTACCAGCACCAGGCTGAGCTGTCACTGGTGGGGTCAGCAGAATCAATGGCCCAGCACATCTCAGACCTCAGACAATGTTTTTCCTCTTTGCATTGCATGGGCCAAACCCTGTTCTTATCAGCCACAACCCTACCCCACAAAGCAGCATCTTGGGATGTTTCTAGCCTCCTTCAGCCTCTACAGTTTAGTTCGTCCAGGCTTAGAAACCCTGATCTGGCACAAGAGAAGCAAACTAGACCCTGGTCTTTGGATGATTGTCCCATTCCCCACCACCCTTTGCTGCCTGCCCTCACACACATAGGATGCTCCCAACAAAGCCCCAGCCTGGCTCCAGGCTGCTCCCTCACCTTCTGCTCCTTCATTTTGTACTAATCACACAGCTCCCTGCCACAGTAACAGCCTGTGTGTGTAGTTCAACAGAAACCAGTGACATCTTTGTACACACTGCACTGACGAGCTGCTTTCTGATGCAGCGGGAGCCTGTAGACAGTGTACTGATAATAGGGTTTCATCTGTTCCCAGTGAAGTGACAACTGACATGCCATGTTCTGATGAGCCTCTTTCCAGGAGGGTGACACCGTGCATAGAGTGTATTAAAATCCCAGTTCTCCAGGCTGCGACAGTCCTTACTCAATATCAGCCACAACTGGAGTCACAGCAGAGCTGGAACTTCTGTCCAATTCATGAGGACACTGCTTTCGGCGTGCCTCTGACAGTTTGTGTACTGAGCACTTCTCACCTGCAGCAAGCGAGGAGCGTGCAGCGCAGGGATGCCCAGCATGGCAGAAACGATACCCAGCAAAGCCGAGCGAGTCACGGCCACAGAGCCGGCTGTCACATCCCGTGCCTTGCCCTGGACACTACTAAAGCATCCTGAGCTCTGCTACTTGCTCAGAGCCATCCTCCCCACGAGCAAGGGAAACAGCCACAGCAGGAGCAAAGGCTTTGCAAGGACAATGGGGACCAAGGGGCTCCTTCCCCACCTGAGCTTTTAGGGACCCCAGCAGCTTTGCGTTGGTTTCCTTCCCATAGTCAGAAATTCCTTCTACACTTGTCGAGTGACCAAGGTGAATCGTTTTTGTTTGAGACGGTTCACACTTGTCCAGGTTCAATTTCAAAGTGGCATCTTTAGAGCTTATCACATGCCATTTATAAACGTATCAGTGCTTGCTCAAAAGCTCAGCAGAGAGAGGGATGCTGCATCCCTCCTCCATTTGACAAGAAACACAAGCCCTGCACAATCTTCAGACAGCAAAGGGCACTGCCTTATCTCTGGCTGGTAAAGGGTGTACCTTCACATTGCTACAATCACCCTCATGGTGTAACAGCAAAAAAATCAGCCTTTCTCCTGGATTTTGACCCATTTAGAGGCTTTTCACTGTGCCATAAACCAAACTGATTCCTAGATCGTAGCTGCAAGGACAGATGCATCCAGCTAAAATGGGATCTGGACTGCAATCGTGGTAATCCCACCCATACCCATGCACTCAGTTTTGCTTTGCTGTAGACACAAGGTGGCTCATCCAGCTGCTGCAGAAGGAAATGCTGTGCACTTACAGCAGGGAAAGAACCCCTTCCATGGGGGATCACCACCAAGCAGCCACTGTCTTATAAATCTCAGCTTTAGCTTTACCTCACACTAAGTTTCCAGTAAGCCCTGAAAATGAGAGGGGCATCCAAAACATCTTCCTTTGGCTTATTCAAGGTCTTGCAATGACCAGAGCACTGCTAAGACAACATCCAGTGCAACCAGAAAATGCAGTGAGGCCAAGAAGCAGGTGAATTATGATGTGCCTGGAAGAGACACTGGGCAGATACACAAACACCCTCACACCACCAGGACCAGCTTAATAAGAACACACATTTTAACCTCAACCACTCGCCCCAAGCAGGTGGGATCCTTCCCTCGCTGCTCCCAGCGGTGCTAGTAGAGCCTGTTTGATGTGCTGACCTGCCCTCCACAAGCATCTTACACTCTCTATCTTTGTTGGATTTGGAGGGAGATGGAGAAAAAAAAAAAAAAAAAAGATTCAGATTATTTTTAAGCCCATTTGCTGCCTTTGCACTGAAACATGCAGTCTCTTCCCTGGAGCGTACCTTCAGTGTAATCCGCTCTTTACCAGAGTCTGTAGTCACTCATTCACGCGTTCCTCTGCCTTCCTTCCTTATAACCTGTTGCTCATCAGAAACCTTAGCAGCTTAAACTGGACTGCTTCTTTGCTTGATAACAGTAATCAGGGCTTTAGCAGGCAGCTTTGCAGAATCACCCTGCCCTGCACCCCTCCCATTCCCAATTTTCTGATGGATAGGCGATTGCTCAGGAAAAAAAAAATAATAATAATGTACCTGTTCACCTGGAGAGTAGAACAATTTGTATTTTGGGGGGTGGTTAATACAAAACGAGGTATTTAGGCAGTGCCACATGAGTTTTCCCATGGAATTCCTGACTTAAATTTGCAGAACCTCTATCCTGGCATTTTGTCTCCTTAGTATATGTAGTTATTAATCATGAAAAAACAGAGTAAGTAAATGTATGGGAGCACCTCCTGACATTGTTTTTTGGGCAGAATACCCCTCTGAAATCAGTGGAAAGCTTTGCTTAAAAACCAGTGTCATGATAAGGGCCACATTTCTTAAACAGAAAGAAGCACCAATCCAATATGAGTTTATCTACCAGCTCCGTCTCCCAAACCTTGTGTTTCTGTCTCCTCAATCCCATTTTCCCACAGTACAATCCAAGTAACTCCCATTGACTTCCCATCAAAAGTCAAGTCTTATTTTCTATTGCTCCTGTTTAAAGGGAATTAGGTAGTTGTTGTTACCATGTGCTTGCAGATACGGATCTGTAGGTTCAGGTTATTCTGCCTTTTGGCTTAGGACTGATATGTCAGACAGTCTGTGTGAGTGACAGATAAATTCACTCACTTTTGGAAACTTTTTCCCTTGAATTTTAAAGGCTTCCATTTGGCAATGGTTGTATTAAGCCAGTGTTTGTAATTGATATAAGAAACTGAAATAAGAAATGCATCATCCGGCTAAACTATATTTACCACTCAATGCCAAAGCTTTAAACTGCAAAGTCCATCCTAAACCATAAAGCCCTGCTCAGCCACCCAGCAGCTTAGGGAACAGACACTGATTTCACTCTGAACCCCATCCAAGGCCTCTGGAAGTCAGTTGCTACCTACTTTTTTTGACCTGGCAGGTGCCCGAGAGTCACTCTAAGGCTCTTCCCTGGGTTACCATGAACACACAGCACTTCCTCTCTCTGGCCACTTTCCTTACAATGCCACATGCAACAACAGCTTTCTTCATGTCTGAACTACTGCTCGTGTTTTTGGCTTGACAAACAGCATCATAATCCCTACTTATTTTTTTTTTTCTGACTTCCCAGCCAGGCATAAAGCTGGAGACCCATTTCTCAATCCAGCAGCATCTCTGCTGCCAAGGCTGCCAGCTCCTCCACCCCCATTGCAAACACTCTGCCTAAAATCAGTTTTGCAACAGAAACTTTTAAGGTGGAAGCAGATCTTTGGGTACAACACTAAGATTTAGACTTAGAAAATTCAAAAGAGGTTACATCAATCATCCCCATGGATACTTGCCTCCTTGTCTGCTGCAGTGCTGTGCAAGGCATCTGAGCAGGGAAAAAACAGACAGGTCAGCATAGCCATCAGCTATAAGAATCTGTTGGCACAGAGAAGAAGTCTTTATCCCCTCAGCTGGGTTGCAGCTTTTTCAGACTGGAGGATGAGCCCCATCTGAGATAGGGAGAGTTCATTCTCCACCTGAACTCCTGATTGTGATCATGGGCTACACCTGGAATGGAAAACCCACCGGGGAGCCAAGATACCAACCTGGTGCCTCCATCCTGCTGACGCCCTTCTGCTGCCTCTTCCCAGCCTGTGTCTCTGTGCCAGCAAGATACAGCTAGCTCAGGTGTGCTCACTTGCATTAGACCTGTATTTCCTTTCCTGGGAATAAATTTTGTGGCAGCTGCTGAGTAGGATCCTCTTAAGCTTGGTGCTAAAGACAACCTGCCCCATCCACTTCTCAACCTGGACAAGGTTTGTACATGGAGCAGAGAGGAACAGCAGGAACTTTCATCTCAAATGTGCAGAAAGCACCGAAGCAGCATCCTTCCCCACGCTCCCACCCTTCTCCAAGCAGAGACGGTAGTCTAAGGGAAAGAAAAATAAGGAAACCACAAGCTGAAGCCTCAGGCACGGCCAAAGGAAGCCAGTGGAAATGTTCCAGCCAGGAAATAAATCCAGCCAAGCCATAAAATGCTTCACTCAGACACCTTCCCTGACACCACCGTGGGCCCCCTGCACTATATCCCACACTGCCAGGCTTGCCGCATATAAAATCAAGGCAAGTGACCACAAGCATAAAAAAAGAGTTATGCTTTGCTGCCATGTATTTTGAGCACTCCAACGGGCCAGCACCGCAAGGAGAAACAGCGTTTGTCCCCGTTTCCTTCAGGAAGAGGTTTCAACCAGCAAACTACCCACGTTACACCGATGGCAGAAGTGGCCACTACACAGCAAAAGGTGCCCAGGGGACCTTTCAAGAGGCAGATCTTCCAGGAGAGCTCTTCATTCATCAGTTGCAGACCCTTGCCCAGGATGGGTCACCTTGCTCTCCAGTTGTGGGTACACTATGTCTCAGATTTCTGGAGGGTTTGGGTGTTGGGGAACCCCATCCATGTTTGCCCTGGACTTTCTAATTGCACTCTTATCCGCTGCTTCTCTCAGGTTTTCTTCCTGGCTTCCCACCAAGACCAGGGGTGTTTCCTAGGATGTGAGAGGAAAATTGGCCAAATCTAGCTTGATCTTTGTGGTTTACAGATGGCAAAGGGGTCTCCTTGGCTTGTTTCAACTGGCCTAAGCCATCCAAGGGAACTTTGCCCATCAGTATCTGTTAACCTCTGGAAAACTAGAAGGGTTCTGAGTAAATTCAAACTCACTCAAAAAAAAACCAAACCAAAACAAAAACTATCTCTGTTGGTTTCAAATTATAAATGTACCCACCAAGGACCTTTCTCCAGTTCTGTGTTTACAATATACGTTCCCTCTTCACTCTCTAGCTGTAGCAAAGGATGAGAGCCAAGCTTGAACACAATGATGACCTTACAAAATCCAAAATGAGAACAGTTTCTCAGTTACATTTCACCATCAGACCTTTCCAAATAACTGACAGATCTCAGACCACTCATGTACACACCTGAAGCTGCTCAGAAATAAACTCTTTCTGCCTATTTGCTACAGATACATCATCACTTCAGAACATAAAAATAAGCACCCAAAGCTCCAGAAACTCTTATTGCAAATAATCTCACTGCCAGAAGAAAGACAGTGTGATGTTTATCAGAAAACTGGGTTCATATGTAGGACCTTTAGCATCTTTAGATGAAAGTGATCAGAAAGAACAGCAAGCCTTTGGTGAGAAGGGATGTACCTTCACCACAGCAATGCCCCAGATCACTTCACCCCAGAAGGCTGCTCAGTGATGCAAAACTGAAAACAAAGTTCACAAAGTTTCCGATGGGTTCTTGTTCTGTTGATATTTTCCCTGCTTCAGGAAGGAATTTGTGATCACTCAATGAAAGAAGGAACCATGCCTGCTCTTTCAGATCCTGTAGAAACTTAGCAAGAGAGAAATTTATTGTAACCTGAAGAATTTAGGAAATTAAGGGCAGTTCTGGCAATGCTGAAGCCACAGCTATGCCATGGGATCCAGGAAGCATCCACCTCCTGTGTGTTGGTATGAAGCTTAAAAAATAAGCAACTCTCACAGGTGGATTAAACCCAGACATTCTCCTGCAGCCATCAGAAAAATAACACTTGGTTTTCTTAGGAACCATATGTTCTTCACACAGAAAATACCCCAAATTTGTAACAGCTGTGTCAGACCTTACAGGCCTGTAATAATCTTTGGTCAGAGGGAAAATAGAGCAAATAGAAAATATAAAGGAGGAAGCAGAAGAAAAAGCTTCACTCTACATCCTCAACTGTAAAAATTTATTTGGAGTAAGCGTTGAAGGTTGCAGCTCCTGGAGGAGACTGCATCACCTCTCGTTGAAAACAAGACTGGTATCGGTGAAATTATGTTCCACATCAGCTGTCAAGTAATAGTTTTGAAACCTTAAACAGAGAATACATTTGCAGCTATTAGCACGGTATGGTCATGGTTTGTATTTGAAGGTGAAACCAGTTTGTAAGGAGGGAAAGAAAACATTAATTCTATTCATCTTGAAAGTTACTTTAACTTTTCAAAATGCTATGGTAAATTTTGAAACTTTAAAATTAGTTTCAAGATGAATAGAATTAATGAGTGAATTAGAACTGGTACAGAATTGCAATAAATAATATTCAAAACCTTTTAATAAGCTTTGCAATGATTAAAATGAATGGATTTTTTTTCTTTTTGCTATAAAACCGGAGCTCTTTTAAGTATAAATTGCGATAACGACTTGAGAATTTCCAGCATCAGGTTTTTCCATTACATCTCAGCTTCCACAGTTGATCTAAGGCTTAAAGAATAACATTCAAGCCTCACTTTCTAATGATGAGGTGTTTGACACAGAAAGCAATCCTAATAGAGAAGGCTGCTTGCCCAGTGATTGCTGGTAAGTAGAGCTGACAGAGAAAAAGGAACTTTTTTCTGCCAAGTCTCCTAACGAAACCTCCTCCTCGGACCTGGGACTTTGAGCTATGAACAGGAATCCTGTTGTCAGAAGCACTCAGCAGATCAGACTCGTGTTTGTAACACTGACAGAATTTGTTATAAGTCTTCCTTTTAACAACAACAAAAAAAGAAGATTTTTAGTAATGCTGGTGGATCGAACACTAATACAATTAATACAGCTATACCGGCTTATGATACTGCGAGTCTGGTTCAACACAGGAAAATCCCCCTTTGAAACCAGGTTTGGAAAATTTAAAACTTCCTTGCCCACAGCTCCTGCCAAGCCTTTTAAGCTCATGGCCTTTCTGAGTTTTTCTAGGATACGTTTCCATCACTGCTGAGAAGACTGCTGCTGTCCTGTGAGTGGTTCTTCAAAAGTCTTAAACCAAGTTCTGCCTGTAAAATTTCCTATAAATTCATTATTCCCAATGTGGGGGGAAAATTTGACTTGACATCAAAAAGCACTGTAGCAAAAATGTATTTTCCTGTTTGTTCAGCCATTCTCTTCTACAAACCTTGGAGAGAGGTTTTGCTCACAGACATTCCCACTAGGACAGCTGCCCGTCTTTGCAAACACAGCCCCTGCCATGGCTGGCTTGAGGACACCCTCAAAGACTGTTTCTTCTCCTGTCCCTCTTGATATCCTTTGTTCTTGCTTCTCCAGGTAGCTCTGTAACCCTCAATCACTTCAATGTTGCAGTATTGCACATCCCCAGTTGGCTTTCCTCTGCTTTGCCCCTCTGGTGAGTTCTACCAGTTTTACATTTCAGCTGGGAAGCAAATGCCTCAGGCTGGCCACCACTTGGGCTGACCCATGCAAACCTCCTGATATGATCACTTTCTCCATGGGAGGAAGGTCAGGACTTGAGCCTGATCTCTCCAAACTGGTTCTCCAGTTTACAGCAGAAGTGTTTGACCTGCTTATGGCCTCCATCACCATCCCGCAAATCAGTGGCTTTCCCCTGAGGGTCATTGCTGCCCAGGGCACCCCAATCACCCCTCTCCCACCCCTGCCATCTCTGTGCTGGCTTTGCTCAGTGTGACAAAACAGGTGATGCTGTCTGGCAGTGACCACACCTTCTGGGCACCCACCGCTCTCTAATGATGCTGAGATTTGTTCTCAAGATCCATCACACCTCTACGGCTTGTTTCTCCTGCTCTTCCAGCAAGACGCCATGTGTTTCCCTTCCCCCCCGCCCCCCTCCAAATCATCCACTTTCCACTTAGTCAATCATTCCTCCAATATAACAAAACACGATCCTGCTCTTTGGCTTTCAGCTCCGCTTCCCCACCCGAGGTGTGAGGATGCAGCCTGAACTGTGCTTTCTTTATTTCTCAGTCTTGCATGAGAGCCCATAATCCACTCAGAAGCAGTTTGTAATAATTCTGCATAGGAAACACCACCCAAAATAAATTGAGTCGTGTTAACTTCCCGGGTGCTCACTGTGCTGAAAGCAGAGGAAAGGATGGAGCCGTCTTCCAGGTGTATTTATTTCACTAGCCTGGACAGCTCGTAATCGCAGACAAACTGTTTGTCCTTGACTCCTGTCTCGGCAAAGGAAGACTGAACTTCCCGCAACACGATCCATATCACATCAGATTTGATATATTTCATAACAGCCTTTTATTCTCCTGTCTTTGTTCATTTATTTATCAATCTGACACTTTGCTAGATATGTCGCTGTCTTTCTTTTTATTCACCTGTCATTATCTCCTGCTCACATGTTATAATACTCACCTTCTTTATGTATATTAAAAATAAAATGGCTCTTGCCCTGTGCCTTTTCACTGTGGATTTTCTCTGTTGCACTTAAATAGCAATAGAACGGATGGTTTGCAAATCCTTTCTGACTTTTAGTGATATAAATCGTCGCTATTCGGAGCTTCCAGCTTGTCTTTAAGCACCGAAAGGCCCCGCTGCCACACACATCTGCGCAGCTCAAGTCACGCACGTGACGCTCTCCAGGCTTTTGGGACCAGGTCTATGGAGAGGAAACTCAGGAGCGGAGCAGAATAGCATCATAAACACCCAGACACCATAAATAAACATTTACCAGATTTCCATGATCTCATCCACTGTGTTAACCTGCAGTAAATCCCACGGGAGGGAGCCCGAGCAGTCTTCCCTACTGCAAATCGCAAGGGCTCGAAGCCGGTGAAGGCGAGGCGGTGCACAGCGTGGTCACCAGGTCCCAGCTGCAGAGCTCAGTCTGCTCCTTTAAAACAGAAGTTGGCTCGAAACTTATAGCCAAATAAAATTGTCCTGTGCTTTTCCTCAAGCATTTTACAAAAGCTGCTAGATTACTCCATCCTGAATTTTTACTGCCGTCACCAAAACAGCTAAAAATATTTAACTTGTTTGTTAAAATATTTAACGTGATTTTGACAGTTCACCAGCTGTTTAAAAGTAGCTAAAAAAGGATGGCAAAGGCTGTTGCTGAGTTTAATAAATATGTGTGTGTGCAATGTTTGTTATCTGAGAAGTACATTTAGATGTCTGCTTAGGTTAGTATCACATATGCTAGAACACATGTTCCTATTCTGGTACACATCTATAATTGTGCCCATTTATCTTATTGTAGTTTAAAGTACCAACAGGATAAATAAAGGCGCTGTCTATTTTACTTTGAGAAAGAGAGAGACCAGGCTATTTAAGTCAGTGAGAAAATATAAAACACTGTAGATAAAAACTTTCAGGGGTGGGAAAAATTACTTTTTAAAATAACACAATCAAGGACATCTTTGCTGTGCAAAGATTTTGTTCGAATGAAGCAATTCAAAAGCTTCTACAAAATGAATGGGAGGAAGAGAATAGCAGCAGAAGCAAGGAGGTATTCTGCCCTTGTCCTTTTTCACAGTCACTTCTAGGCATTAATTTTCCATGTCTATTAAAACCAAATGCTCTTCTAGATTTACCATCCCATGGCACAGGATCCATTCACAGGCAAGGGGTGCCAGTGCTGCAGGCACAGGCAGGTGAGGTCCTTCTGGGATGCCTCACGTACATCACAGATCAGGGCTGGGGACACTGTCTATTTGTAACCCTTCTGAGGATCAGAGAGAAGCTACCAGGACTTGGCCTCTCATTTTTCTGGTCTTTGTTGGACGTGAGGCGAGATTTGCCGAGAAGGCATGACAATTCTTACCTGCTCATATGCATCCTGAAGACAAACAGAATTGAGATGCAGTTTTAGGTCTTTCAAAGCAAATCTCCTTCAAGATATACCTACCCTAGACCAACCTCTCACACCTAGTTCCTCTCATCACTACCATGTTAATCAGGAAGCAATCAGCCCACGCTAAAGCCAGAAACAACTGTCACAACATTTGACATCAACCACGATGTGCAGAACAAGGAAATAAAACAGATCAGGAATCCAGCGCTTTGTGGCTTGGATTTGTGAAAGCAATGAGAAATTAAAAAGGATTTAGGAAGACTCTAATTGTGGAAATCAGTCTTGAGAGACAGAGCGAGACTCACAGACTTTGATGTTCAATCCATAGAAGTCCTCGAATTACAGAAGGAGAATCACTTCGCAGCTTGGAATAAACTGACAGTCCAGAAATACACTGAAAACCAGTCACCGGGCTTCAGTGAGAAGCGAAGACAAACTGCCAGCGGCAAAATGAACATTAAAACCAAGATCACTGGACACACACAAAATGTGTTTTGAAGGAGAAGCCAAAAGAGTTTGATCATGTTCGTGACTAGACACGACTTCTCACAAACCAACCGGGTGGTGCTGAATTTGCCAGGGGTGATCTTTCTTGACTCTTGCTCTTGCAGGTAAGGTTCATGAAGGGAGCCTTGGCAGGACAATTGAGGCAACTGAGGTCCCCCAGTTCTGATGTAAACTATTTGAAATTGAGTAAAAATGAGAATGAAGGGTGCTAGGGTGCTGATTTGTCAACCTGAGATGAACTGTGCATTGAAACATCTCCCCTAACCACATGTTAGGAGAGAACATAAGCAACAGGGGTGAAGTGGACAGTGAGGATCGGTAGCTAGATCTGCTTAAGACTTGTAAGGGCTCCATAATCTTTTCTTACCTAAACTGATCAAAAATATATCCAGTGGAGCATCGAGATTATTTTCACCACACATGCAGTCATCATCAGACAAGGCAAGAGCCATCCTGGAGCACACTATGTGCTCTAAGAACATCAAAGCTGTTTTACATGGAATAAAACGTGATCCTGCAGGAGCTTCTTGCAGCCTGAGTCATGCAGTAAACCCAGATGACAATTCAAGTAACACGGGGAAAAGTAATGCCAAACCGGGTTTTGAATTCCTAGGTGTAGCAAGAGCTGGAAACCTGAGGAACACTTCTAAACCACCCACGTGTGATGGATCATCACAAATGTACCAGCATTGCTGGAAGTCTTGCAAATGACAGAGGCTCAAATGAGGGCTCTATCCTGCAAAATAGTGGTGCCAAGACCACAGCTATTCAGATGCTTTGCCAGAACAAACCACCTTGCAAGAGCGAGCCCTTGGCTGCCAAGAGAAGAGCAGTTCCTGGAGATACAGGGATGGGGAAGAGGTGGCCATGCTGAAAGAGCTGCTGGAAGCTCCCCTCCTTCCAAAAGAAAAAGGCAATGTTAAAAAGAGAGAGATAGGCACATTAAGTATATTCTTTTTAGGAGTTAAAGCTTCCAGAGCCTCCAGTTGTCTCCAAGGCTTTGGGGCATTGCAGCCAAGCTGGGGTTCGCCCCATGGGTCTGCAGGTATCTGCTGGGGATGGTACGTGCTGCACAAGCGGTTTGAGGGGAGCAGAGGGGAAGGAGGAGGGAAAGGGGAGGTGGGAAGGAGGAGGGAATTGTGCCATGTCCTTCTCTTATGCCAAAAAAATGAAAAGAAACTATAAACCCCCTGTTTTCAGAATATAAAAAGGTTGTGAAAATAGGACTCCAAGGGCTCTGCAAATGATTATGCTAATTAGATCCAGGGCTATTCGATAGCACTGAAGTGATGCTCAGGAATTTTGAACTACAGTTTTTAGTGTGATTACAGATCATATTAAAATTCTATTAGTCTTCACTTAAGTTGTGAATAAGTGGAATGGAGTAACAGGCCCACACGTTCATGAACCCAAACACTGTTAGTGTAGCAGACATTTTAGAGTGAAAAACACCCCCCTTTTTAAAATGAAAATAAGCTTCATATATGTATCTACATGGAGTGAAAGTACAAGCAGTGAAATATTCAAAGATTACTGATTTTTCCACATGGGCCCAAGTTCTGAGTATTGTAAAACAATATTTATAATTGTTTTAGCCTTGCTACATAGTATAATTGAGACACTCGGAAGAGAAAACTTTGTAGTAAAATCTCTTTTTGTTTCTGCCTTGTGAATGATAAATTGTTAATGAGCACCTGTTACAATGTTAATGGAAGTAAGATCTGTATGTAAATAAAGAAAATTTAATAACTTAACAAGGTGGATTAAAATTCCCAACCTGCTCCTTCCTAATCTAATGCCAAACACCAAATAGTTGCTATCTAAGCAGGAAACTAGTTAATGTATTCACCTCCGTGTACTTTTCAAACTATAATTAATATTTTAAAAATTTATAAAACTGAAATCATAGGTTTGATTGTAACAAACAAAATATCTGCCTTTAATCTACTACAAAAGGTTGGCACAAATCCCCTTAAATGATACTAAAATGTAAACCACAATGCAGCACTGAGGAATTGATTATGTTTAACTTCTTTTGCATTTGTCCTAATCACATTCTTTATAATTGTATTTAAAATTACTCCAAAACAGTTGATTGGTAATTCTGTAGCGAAGAAGAAATATGGAATGAGAACATTGTTTCCTTAGAAGAAGAAAAAAAAAAAATCCTGTTATAAATAACTTTCAAGGTATGTCCTCTGGACATTGGGTGAATATTAACACTTGACAAATGGACATTTGTTGGTTTAAACTAGAGTGAAAGTTATTGAAAGGAAGAAGAAAGGCTCTTATTTCTTAGATAAGAAACCCACTCTCATGTGTTTCCTCTCTTCTCCAAACCCCAGCCAGGGTTTTACAGCTGTGCCCTTTTCCCCACCCCTCCTACTTCCCACCCCACCAAGTCCTGTGACTGCCCCAGGCAGCCCAAGTGGTTTCTGCCCTGGTTTGCTACAGCTTTGGAGAGCTGGAGCTGTGGTGGAGCCTCACAGCCCACCTTATCCCCAGCCCTGCAAGCATGGCTTCACTGAGAGACCTGCATTGGTGGGGACCTCTGGACATCCTTCATCCAAGCTCCTGCCCCAGGCAACATTAACTTCAACCCTAGACCAGGTTTCTCAAAATCCCAAGGATGGAGACTCCACAGCCTCTCTGGGATGCTGTCACAGGGCTGCACCACTCTCGTAGGCAAGGACTGTTCTGGGGTTTTTTTGCCTTGAAACCAGTGGGAACTCTGCATTGCGATTCGCCTCCTGCCCTCCTGTTGGGCACCTCCATAGCAGTTTGTAGCTACTGCAGGGAGATGGAGCAAGTGAAGATGCATCTTCCCCCTTCCAGTCTCTCTCCCCTTGGGCCATCATGGTCACAAACACAGCTTGCTCATATGAAAAACTGGTATCTGACTCCTTCTTACCAGTAATACACTTATCTCCTCAGCTCCAGGGCTTTTCTCCCTGTTTTGGAAAGGTGGCCTGAAACACAGAGAGAACAAGGGGTTTTGACCAGACCCAAGTGTAAACCCATAACCAGCCTGTGGGAAAAAAGCTGGATGGACATGCTGAAATGACATCTGCATCTGGTTGGGCTCTGACCCACTGGACAATCCTCTTCAGTGATTCTGAATGTGGAGACTTAGACATGAAAGCTGTTGCTGGCTGCCCATGGCCACTTATGATGGGACTGGTTAACATCCTCCCATGTCAAAGCAAACACAGCCATTGTCCATGGGGGAGTGAGCCCCAGAGGAGACACCACAAATGACTATTTTAAAAAAAAATTTTGGACAATATACATGCATTTTCTGTCCTTTAATTGGGAAGCACTTCACGGGTCTGCACTTAATCAAGATGGATACCTCATTAGGACATCTCCCAGGGAACCAGTTTAGCCTAACAACAGCAAATCGCAATGCTGCTGCTTAATTGGGACAATTTTTGCAAAGTCTCCACTTAATGGAGACATATTGGGCCGGTGCCAGGAGTTAAGTGGTGTTAAATGAAATAGGTGCAAAACTCGAACTTCCTGTCTGTTTTATATAAAGATTGCCAGCTAAACATGTAAATAAATAAAGGCTAAATATTTAGGAGTAGGGAATTCTATTTTACTTTTTTTGGTTGCACACAGTACTGTAAAGAAATGTGGGCTTCTTGGGTCTGTACTAGTTCCTACCTCCAGTTACAGCTTTGATGAGTAGAAGCTTTTCTCCTGTTGTGCTTGGACAGCACACAGCACCTCTGGGTCCAGATCTGTGATGGAAGATCCTGGTTTTGCCTATTATAATAAAGATAAATTGTCAGCTTCTCCTTAGCCTTCCTGTAAAGGCATCTGTATAACTGTAAGAGCAGGTCTATGTGGGAGACAAGACCTTAACCCTGGAGCCCTGTAAATGGAAGACAAGGTTCTTGGTGGAGCATCCCAGACATACAATCATGTAGGGTGATTTCTGTGCTCCTGCCATCCGAGGACCTTAGTGCCCTCACTTAGGGGTCAGAAATATAAGTTTTCCAGCTAAATGACACAGAGGACCTACTAAACAATACATTTGTGCCTGTGATGGGAAACTTTTCCCTGTTTCCATGAAGCTGGGTCTGTCCTGCTAATACAGTGTTGTACAATTTGCCTTGAAAGTTGCAGCACCAAGTGCACCCCACCGGTGTGGTGGGAAGGCTGGTCTGGTGGATGAGGCCCTTGCTAGAGACTCTGGGCACCCCTGGTTTTGGCAAGAGCCATGACAGAGGGACCAACGTCCCGACCCATGCCACATTCCTGGGACCTGCTCCCATGAGGGTCAGAGTTCTCTTTCTCTTAGGTTTTTTCCCTGCACATCGAGGGCTGCAGTCTTGCTCCCTTTCCCATTTTTCTTTGGAAATCCAGCTGCTGGGGCAGCACTGTGCTTTCAGTAGAGGGTTAGCTCCTGGGCAAAGGCTGCTGACAAATAAAGTAATCACACTAACGGCAGCCGCTTCCCAAAATCACTCAGGGTGGTAGCAGCCACCCCAGCATGCTCAGACCAGACACTCAGAGCATCTTCCAGAACGTAAAACCAAGCTCCCTTCAAAACACCTTTCCTAGGATGTCTTAGATCCCCTTAGATAATGCTGAGTGTTAACATTAACTGATGAGCAAACTTGAGAGGCATCAAAGTGGGGTTTTTTTTTTCCTCCCTTCATCACTAAGAGAAGCTGTTTTACAGGGAGCTGAGCAATTTGAAGGAAATAAAAGGTGTGTAAAAATTGTCTGTTCAAGACATCGACTCAGTAACCTGTAAAAGATTTTAGTTAAATACATTTCCTGGGGACTCCTGCAGTCTTTGACTGAAAGTGGTTTGTACATAAACAAACAACAACGCTCCGTCCATCCATTAAAACCCACCAGTCACTTTAATACATCACAGCGTAACCATTTAGCTCAGTCATTTTTCATTGTTTGACCTCACTTTTAATTAGAGACTAAATTATTAATGCCATTTGATAGGAGACAAACTACTTGGTAGTGCTGCTGTTCTCTAGGCCAGATCTCAGGAACTACACAGGCAGATTTTGTACGTTTCAAATAAAACACAAGTGGCCAGAGGAAAAACAATTTACATTTACAGCTCCTACAAACCCAGCATCCATCAAGAGTTTGGTGCTTAAAAAAAATAAAAATAAAATTCTCTCTCAGTGTTAACAGTAGACTTTTAAAAATCAGCAAGAAAATATAAAGTTCCCCCAGAGAGAAACTCCCTGGAGATTTTTTTCAAGAAGTTCACAAGCTCTGGAAAAGTAGTTGCTGGATCCTGTAATCACAACACCTAGGATCATTTAAAAGAAGTTAGCGGTGTATTTTCCCCGACACAGCTTTGATGTAGAAGTTCCTAAGGCGGGAAGATGAGCCCACAGAAATAGGAAAGCTGAAGGTGATTTAAAGCCAGAGAGCGAGAGGGCACAGCTGCAATGGAGACCCAGCGTCTGAGCCAGCTTAGCTGACACTAACAAGCCCCGAATCGTTCCCAAACGGGCAGGGTCAGCATGTAACGTGCCCATCACCAGGGTGTTTGATCCCTTGTAAGCATTGACCCAGTTTCTCCACTTCTGGTGCTTTCTCTCTGAGGGCAAGGAGCGCTGTAAAACAGCCATTTCACTAATGCCAGGGCAAACTTGACATCCTGCCCGTAGAGAGAAAGACCTGGTGTGAGGTCCTCCTCAGTGAAAATAAAGACCAGGCTCACAGTCACCATCATGAAGGAAAGGACAAATCTTGGACCCTTGAGACAACTGTAGGGACTGGATTTGGTCTCCTTTCCTAATAAAGAGCCTGGGCCCATGCTCTTCCCCTCCCGTTAAAGCCAAGCCTGGGTGAGCCCCTGTAAAAGTCCTTTGAACTGCCACATTGGATAAAGATTATCAATCCCCACCTGTGGGTACCTGCTGAATCCACTCCAGGGGTGTGTTTAGCCATCACCTCCTTTATTTGCCATTTCCCAAGACTGAACCACCATTCACTCCCAGTTGCAGCCCACTTGATGGGGCTCAGGACCACACAGAGCAGCCTCCCAGCCCTACCAGCAGTGAGAGCCCCGGGGCCATCTGCCCTTTCAAGGAGCTGACAGCACGGGGGCTGCCGGGAGCTGGCGAGGGGGTCACGCTGCAATAAAGTGTTAGAAGAACCGTACCAAAACCTTCTAAAAACTACAACTCTGGAAGCTAGATAAGGAGCTGGGGATGCATTGAGGGAATGATTTCTCCTGCAACGTTCATCGTCAGCGAGATCCCTTGCTGTGTCAGACAACCGTTTAGCTGTTTTCCTCACGACTGTAGCATTATCGAACAAGAACAGAAGTTTTCTGTACTGCTGCTAACAAGCAAAGTCATCAGCCCTTCCCACACCCACCTCCCTTTGCTGCCTTTGGGTGCTCTGACTTAGACCCAAATCTCTCCTGGTTCTCCCCTGTTGCAGTTGGGGGGTGGAAGCCCTGTACCCCCTCATACAACCGGGGAGAGAGATGCTCCTCAGCTGTTACGCAGCATTTCCTGTCTATACTAAAGGCACAATGCAAGTAACAATAATGTTTCTTCTTATTTGATGAAGCAGAAAACCTAATCTCCATGTTGTTGTTTAAAAACAGAACAAGAAATCAGTTTTTGAGCTGGACTGCCCTTTCTGCAAAGGATGATGCCTGCCAAGCCTGTTTATTTGGACTCATAACATTTCCCTGGCACAGATTTAAAGATTTTTGTGTCCTATCCTTCCACTTAAGGCAGCCTACAAAAATTCAGTGCTTTAGAATTTAGCCTGCAATGCTCTTGCTGTCAAGTCAGAATGTGGTTCTATGTCTTAGACATGTCTCTCATTTTGGTTTAGTAGGTTTCGAACAATTATTTACACTTACTCCTAAGAAACAGAAAAATTGCTCCTTCTTCTCCCCGCTACCCTACAAATGATATCATCTTCCCTGTATGTTTTCAGTGTAAAATAACCAAGTGCATATGAGCACTAATGGCCCTAAAGGAGCTGGCTAGATCTACTCACTCAATAATCCGTGCTTTCAAAAGCCCTGATTTCACAGTTACAGAGACACCCCTGAGCAGTTTTGCTGCGAGAGCGAACGCTCGTAGCATCTCCTCTTCTCTCGATATGCTTCAGCAGCTCCCACTAATGTCAGTGGGGACCCCCACGTACAGCTCCAAGAAAATTAGACAGCATCAGACCACATCCTGCCCTCGGATGCACACCCACAGCTTCCAGTGGAGGTAATGAGACCCTCACAGCATCCTGAGGGATGGAAGCTGGTCAGGAGGATGGAGATGCTCCTGGGACCCAGCACGTCCAGCTCACCCTGAGCTCCTTCTGCGGACAGGGCAATGCACCCACATAAGGTGCTGCCATGTGAGAGAGACCCCGGGGATGGGAGCCCCTTCTTCCTCACCAGCACTGGTCCTCATGCCAGGAGGGAGGACTGCAGGACAGAAGCTCATGGCATAAAGCATCCAGAGTCCTTGAACGAACCCCTCGTTCACATCCATTTCTAATCTGCCAATGCCCTACGTCCAGCAGTCAGTATTTTAAATTGTTTTTAAATGTCTTTGGGGGGATTATAATTTGTATGCCTGATTATACAATGGATATACCGATCTATCTCGTGGTATCACAAATAGCCATACCATAATGATGATTGAAATATATAATCCCCCCTAAGATGGTCAGAACAATTTAAACTTCCCTCTGCTTAATTAAGAGAGTTAGAGGATTAGGTACATGATTTAAATGGAGGGGAAGGTTTGGTTTATGTTTTTAAAAACTGATGGAGGCACAGGGAACTTGCCAGGGAGAAGTTGGACTGACTTGTCCAAACAATCCTTATACTGCCTCATCTCAGACACCTACCTGCCTTTCTGCCTGCCAGGCACTGGGAGCTTTTTCTCCTTTGATGAGGATAGGAAAGCTCTTTCCTCCCTATTTCCACCTTCCAACATTTCCAATGACTTCCCAGTGCCTCCTGGGGAAACCACCTCAGCACCCAGCCTGATGCCATCATGAAGATGCTGTGGCCCCATCCTGAGATACCCAGGCTGTACCCTGCCATGCTCTGCTACCTCCAGCCCCTTGTCCTAGCATGGAGTGACCCATCTTTGTCACCTGTAAGTGACCATGGGGTAACCATGAGGTTTCTTTGGGTGAGCTTCAGGTGAAACGAGGCCCCTGAGTATTTCAGAAGAGGGTTAAAAAAAACAAGCCAAACTCTCCCAAGTTTCCCTTCCTTCAGCAGATCTCAGACCTGCCAATACTGCACTGAGCAGAAGTGATCAGTTTGTCTTCTTCACACTGACAATAAATCCAATCACACCTTGGATGGGTAAATAGAATCGATTAAGTCCCTGCAGCACCGTCCTCCCCTCGCCAGCCCCCTCTCCCTCATCAGCCATGCTAACAGGGAAAACCAGGCGGATTTCACTCCCCACATTTACCTCTGATTGCAGAACCAGCTTTGTCATTAGGGGTAAATTAATCAAGAGAGGTGAATGTTTTCGACAAGCCGCACTGTTTACTTCGAAAAAAACAGAAACAAAATTAGTGCAATACAGGGAGAGCCAGACACTTGCTGGGCAGAGTGAAGAAGAAGACAAATCCTTTGGAAAGCAAAATCACTTACATGTTATTGCTGACTTGGAGCACAACTTGTGAAGAGGGATCCCTGAGCAGGCAGGGAGCTCCATGGGCTGCTGGCGCTGCCAGGGGCAGGACTCCCTGTGCTCCCTCCCCGTGGTCCCTGCTGCCAGGACCCCCTGCCTGGGAAAGCCAGGGCTCTTATGCATCACACACACAAGGACCAGAGTCGCTTTGACACCTTGATGCTCACCCTGCTCCTCTGAACACAGACACCAGGCTGAGATGTCCCCACTCCCTTTACAGCCTTGGGTCACCCCTAGGAAGGGTCCTTCACTCCAGGCTTAGCCAAACCCTTTGGCTTGGGAAAAAGGCACAGAGAAGTTTGCAGCCATCCATAACTCTCTCTCTGGGTCTGACCAGATGCAGCTGAACCATTGTCTAGTTAAGAGGAAAAGATCAACCCGGATTTAAGAGGCAGCAAGGCCTCCATAACTCTTCCTTAGAGCCCAGCCCGGCTGAATTTATGGCCTGTAGCGTGGCAGCAGGAAACAGATATAACTCGTAGCGATGGTGCTGCTCTTTCTGGGATGAATCCTCTCACCCCAGCCCCTTACAGAAAAGTTTCAGGGCCACATCTGAACTCGGGCGGGGAGTCCCGAGATGTCGCCTGAGGCTCCTGGCTCAGATCTGCGTCGCCCGTAGAAAGGAAGATTTTTGTTCTTTCTTTCTTTCTTCTTCTTTTTGTCTTTGAAATCTTGTCAGTATATCAACACACTTGATAAGGGCAGTGTTGTAGTTACACTTCTTTAATTAAGTGAATAATTAAAAAGAAGTTGATCATCAATTAGTTAATTAAATAATTAATCCATTTTACTTTCATACCCTTTTTTGTTAATCACTCTGGCTTCGGTAATGAGCCTCCTATGGGTTGCTAAGCAACTGCCTCCTCGTTTAAACAATCAGCAGCTGCCGCCCGTCAGCAGCGCCCGTGTGAAGGGATGCGGTGGGGCTGCCGGGGGCTGGGGGGCACGCACCCTCCGAGGGTCGCAGGTTCGATCCCTGCCTCGGGCACTTTTGCCCCCCCCCTCCCCCCCCCGACCCCTGCTACTGCCTTGGGAACCGGCGGGGAAAGCACAGATTCCTCTCAAAAGCTGCTGGAAAACCAATGTCCGTGCGCTCCGGCGGTGCCCAGGCCGCGGTGAGGAAGACTGCTGCCTGGCAGGAGGGAGGAAGGCCAGGGATGTGGTGCCGCTCCTCCCGGTGGGGACCATCCTCACCCTCGACGGGCACCCTGCGCCCTCCCCGGAGTCACATCCCTTCCACCCCCCCCCCACCCGCCCCCG
>NW_010300596.1:0-1294 GCF_000700745.2 Antrostomus carolinensis | reverse complement strand
CTCCCTTTCCCTCCTCTCTCCCTCTTTATTCTCCCGAGTTGTTTTTTTGTTGTTGGGTATTTTTTTTTCTCCTCCTCAGTTGCCAATTGTTTCTCTGCCCCGGGGCCAACCTGTAAATGAGATGTTACATCTGCACCGAGCTAAGTAAACACTTTATAAATGAATAAATAACTGAATAAATAACGAAATACTAATGTCTGAGCCGAGCGGAGCCAGGCGAGGAGGCTCGGTCGGGAGAAGCGGGGCGGCGGGGGAACCCGGCCGGGGAGGAGCGAGGGGGGACCCTCCTGGAGCCCCCACAGCCCCATCACCGCTCACCGAGTCGCTTCCCGGGGGGGGCTGAGCCAGCTTCCCCCTGGGTAGCACAATGCCACCGTCCCGTGCTTACCCACTCACTCCGAATCGTGACCCCGGGAGGGGCCGGGGCTCAGCATCTCCCCCCGGGGCTCCCGGCCGCACCGCCCGGCCTGGGCTGAACTTTGTAATTATAATGGATAACGAGAACAAATGCAAGAAGCACTCATTGAGTAACTGATATCAATTATAGAAGCAGGCTTTTGAGCCGGGAATAAATGATAGGGGAATTGGCCTGAGAGGGAGTGGGAACAGACATGTTATTATTTACGCCAGATTAAGAAAAGTATCCAATTTACTGGCCATCTCCTTCCGCTGGGAATCGGCATCAATTTTATTATTGTTCCTCAGATTTTAATATTCTCTAAATGAATTACGATCGAGCTAGGTAGTTAGTCAATAGTTTAATGCAATTAATTAACTTCCCATCGCTTGGTTATCTCTGCCCGGGCCCCATTTCCCCGGTCGGCCCCATTGCGGGGCACTGGTTTGTTTGCGGTAAATAAGGGTGCGGGCTCTGCTCCCAGCCGGGCTCCCCGTGTCTGTCTCTGTGTGTGTGTGTGTGTGTTGACTCTTTGGTGTCGAGATTTTTTCCACTGTTCCGTGCATTGTACGACATAACTAGAACTGAAGCAGTACATTTCTTCAAACAATGCCTCCCCGATTCCATTTGTAATGGAATTGGAGGGAGAAAATGTAATTGTGTGTTAAACATGAGGCAGCCATACATGAAGATAAGCAGGGCTGAGTGACTGGATATGGAAATCCAACGCGGCGACTAGATACTGGAGGTCTATTTTGGAGTTAAATGGCTCATAAAAATAGAAGGCTGGCGTTTATTTATTTATTTGCCCGAGTATCTATAGGGCTGCGCACGTGGTGCTGCTATTTGTGGGGGAGAAATGCGAAGGGTCGCTGGCTTGTGGAGGGCTGGTGGTGC
>NW_010300595.1:0-24170 GCF_000700745.2 Antrostomus carolinensis | reverse complement strand
TTCTGTAGGGGATTGCAAACGTGCAAATGCCCTCCCAGGCGCTTCCCTCTCCTCTGCCTCCTGGAGAGCAGCATGGAGTCCGATGGAATATCTTGAAGCATCGCTAAGATTTGGCCCGCTGAAACTAACAGAGAAAAAATACTGTTGTATCAGCGTCGATACACCAAGTGCCCTAATCCCCATTACTTTCTCTGCCCGCAGGAAAACCCTCTTCGATTTTTCTCTCCTTTCTTGGCTTAATGATCAATTAAATAAATACCAGCCTCAAGTCACCTTTCCTAGGCTTCCTTTCCTTCCCCTTCCCTTCCCTTCCCCCAGCCCTCGCATTGCAGACATCTGTTTCTGGCTGCCTGGGTTAAACTCGGTTCCCTTTGAGCCTGGGTGTGCTCGGGGCCGGGGCCGGGGCCGGGAGGGGCTGGAGGAGGGGAGCCTCGTTCTTCTCCTTTGACCTCTGTTGGGATAAGAAAAGCGGGTTAAAAGGTCAAGGAAAACAATTGCAAGGCTCCTTTTGCTTGAATAGCATGCCAAATAAACTTATCCCGGGGATTTGGAATGATCCTTTTATGGGAATTTCTACCTCCCTCGGGATTGTGCAGGCTGACTTTATGGGAGCCGAGGGCACGCTCAATTATTTTGGGGGGAGGGGGTGGCAGTGCTTGAGCTCTTCTCAGCACCCTTGTTTGAGGTCACAGAAGTAAAAGGCAGGAGGAGGGCTCTGCAGCCTGGTTTAACTCTCCTGAGCTTCCCTGAAAATTGTCAGCCGATACACTGACTTCTTCAATTTTTAATTATATCGAATCAATAACATTGGTGTGTAAAATCAAGGAGAAAGAATATGGGTCTGGCTTACTTTTCACACAACATGCATCAGTGTGACATTTGCTAATGAAGTTACTGCTGTATATGAGAGCAAACATTTCCCTAACTATAAAATAATATTTTAGTATTGGTGGCTGCCTGGTAGTCATAGGTGCTAGAACTTTCTTCGAAAGGCTTCTCTGTAAATACATTTTGTTGGTCCTACACTGATCGAGTTTTTGCAGCGTAAACTGGCAAGCAGTCACCTTTGTAGAGGAATGAGTCTCTTGGAATAAACTCTTTCACATGGCTGAAAATTCTTAAGAGCTTTTTAAAGAAAAAAACGGATTTAAAAAAATCACAAAATATTTCTCATGTTTAGTTTTTTAGAATTTTAAAACAAATGGCATTTTTCAGAAAACTTCCGTTTCCTAAGGCAGAATATCATCATTTTTTCCCGATCAGTTTTTCATCTAAAGTTTTTCATCTTTTTCCTTGCTGGTAAGAAATTCCGGACAAACCCCCAAGAGCTTGCAAAAGTGCACTAAGGAAACCGCTCGCCATTGTCAGGCGGTTCTAACAGGCACCGGCCTTTGATGTGGGGGGTGCCCAGCAGCAGCACTGGCCAGCACAACGGGGGGACTGCTGGTGAAAGGGAAACCCCCAGCGCATAGGAGTCTCTCGCTACTTTGCCATCTCCTTCGTACTTGGGTCAGGGCCTGATCTACCAGCTGTAGCATGATGGAAAAAAAATCAACCTATGTGGGCAGGAGACTTTGTGTAGACATAGTTGTAGCCCCTAGTCAAAACAGGCTAGTGTACACCAGTCTGAAGTGTAATACACACAGGCTGGGAACAAGGATTTCCTACATTTGTATGTCTAAGAATTCATATTGGGGTTGTGAGCACAGTTCTGAAGTGCTGGTAGCCCCAACAAAAAAAGGCCTTTTGATGGAGGGAATTGGTTGGAAGTATTGGATGAGGGAAGAGCTCCAAAAACTGATACAATAAGTAAGCAGAAACTGTGCTTAGTTAATTAAAAAGTTGATTAAATCAATGTTCTTTTTGGATAACAGTGAAAATGAACTAGAAAATACTTAATTGCGTTACAGCGCTGAAGACACCTCTAATGCCTGAGTGTAGATGCAGTGCATAGAGATCACGTAAATTGTGATACATACCTTTGTATTTTTAGTAAATTTTCCTCTTAAGAGTAAACTAGTTTGTTTACATGTCCTGGGAGAGCCTGCAATAATAGAGGCCAGTATTCTGAAATACTTTCTTGAAGTATGGATGCACAAATTGCTGGTTCTCTGGTTTTTGTTGTTACAACACATCTGTGTTAGAAAGTGTTGCTACGCTCATGCATAAAAGCCTGTTGTGAATAAAACTTCCACAATAGCCAGAGAAGTGTGCGAACCTCAGGACTGTTCTGACAACTTTTGCAGGTTCTGTGATTAGCTGTTACATTTCTGAAAGCAGCTACAACACATTGGGTAGGCTCATCTTAAACTGGGGAGGTCCAAGGAGGCCATTTCACTTGATCTTGCAGCGTGGCCCATCACCTCTGTTTCTGTGCAAAAGGGTAAGCCCAGGCACCGGGAATCCTCTGGGGAAGCTGCCCGCTGCTGGGCTGCCCCCAGAGCCCCTGCAGAGACACGAACCCCCTGGGAATTCCAATATTCCAATGGCTGGGAGCAAAACGGGCCCATGAGCGGGTGGACCCTCCCTGCTTAGGCGGGGTTTTGAGGGCATTGCCATGAGGAGGTGGCCATCAAGCCTCACTGCTGGCCTTATTTGCAGTCTAGGAGGTACATGCATGCAGGCTGTTGTTTTATCTTTCGTGTTCCTGAGGATAAAAAGAGGGTCTTTGTCCTCCTTAGAGGGAAAATAATGTAAGAATTTTAACAGAAAAAGCAGTCATCTCTTTTTGGGGGGCAGTGAAAACATTGTCCTGCTGTATGAAACTGCAAAACAGGGTAGGTCATCTTGGTGCAGGAAGAGCCCATCTACACAATTGCGTGTCGTTGCTGCTCACCCAGGGCTAGGAGAAAAACAGTCCTGTCTCCTTGCTGTTGCTATGGGAACTTTTTCTGAGTTCTTGCAACTCTTCTTTCAGGGCTGTTGGAACAATGAAGAATATTGAGCAAAAAGTTCCAACAGTTATCCAAAGCGTTTTAATAAATACCGAGTTTTATTTAAAACTGCACCACCATCAGCTCTTGCCAGCTCTTGTCTAATTACTGCTGCAGCAAATACAGTGGCTTTCCAAGAACTCCGCTGAAGCTCCCCACAGCTCTGTTGCTCATCCATTTGGGTCACCTACCGAGTTAACATTCTGCCTTGCGGTAAAGCAAATTCCATGTGTGTTTCCTCATGATGGGGCAATTAATTTATTTACTCAAGCAATTCGCTGAAATATTAGAATAGAAAGGCATATGGTGTGGACTACTTGCACAAGTCAGAGTCAATTTGTTACTTTCAGCACTGGTAACTTACTATATTTGATACCTCTTGATTGGTTCACTGTTGTGCCCAACTCTGATCCTTAACGCATTAAACTTAAGACACTTGGACTTTAAACATATGTATGTATACTGTAATGGCACAACTGATTTCTTGATGCAGTTATTCCTTCACCTTCATTCTTTATACCAGGTGGGACACATTTTCAACAGACTACATCCAGGAAGCTACTGCAGCACAAAAGTCATGACATCCTTGTGGGCAAAAGTTGTTTATTTTCTGAATATTAATCAGTCACAAGTTTAAATCAGGGCATTTTTCTTTTGTTTGCACTCAAGGGGAAATTGAAATTTTTAAAAATTGTTTTTCCAGGATCCACCCTATGTAACAAGTCTGTCAATTTTATAACTGTTTCATCTTAAAGTTAGAATTAGCAATGTATCTCTAATTTTATGCAACATCATGAGCATGCCTAATGACATCATCACAATACTGACCTGTTGCACTAAACCAGAATAAATTCTCACTTAGATTTGGGGAGTGGAAAAGAGGAAGGGAGCTTTTTTGTTTTAATTTTAAGCTCTCCTTAAGAATGCTTTCTTCTCTTAGAAAATGGAGAAAAAAGGACTATTTCATTATATAGGTGAGAAAAGGAAACCATAAGAGAGAAGTGTTGAATGTGAAATCATGCTGTTGCTAACCACAGTTTCAGAAGTGCGGGTGTGGAAAAAGAATTCACGTTACCAGAATCAAAATGTGTGTGATTCTTCTTTAAAAAAAATGAGTAAAAGTGGAAAGCTCTCTTATTAGTACCATTTCCGTGAGCTTGAGCTTAAATGTAAAGTGCGTGGTTTTATGCCAGGGAGTATTTGAGAAAACCCTGTTAGCAGCTGCCGGGCTGCAGTCTCCCAGGCTCATGTGAAGGGCTGCGCTGAAGATTAGAAAATTATATCCCTCAGCTGCAGTTTGCATAGGTGCACACACCGTGCTGTTCCTTGGCTCTCTGCCATTCTTTAATTCAGGCAGGGAATTAAAAACACGAGACTCTTCCTTCCCGTTGTTCCAGAGGAAGAGTTCTGAGCCTCCCCGTGTCTGTCTGCTCTGGAGCAGGGAGCTGAACGCCTGCTTCCATTGCTGTGGCGTAATCCCTCTTGGGGGGAAATTAAAGCTGAAGTTCATTAGGAGATCTGCTAGAGATGAATGGACCAAGGGCTGCTGTTGTGTGGAGAGCAAGGCCAGATGGCAGTCAGCTTCAGAGAGCTCCCACAATCTGGGAAACAGTATGTCTATTGTCACAGCTGTTCAAGGTGACCACGTTACTCCCCCACCACCCCATGCGGCTGATGCACGTTTCAATCAAGTCCTGCTACAGTGTACAGTGACATAATCAAGGATTTCACTCAGTGCTCCTGCTGCTCGTGAGTCCTCTTCTCTGGCACCCCCCTGCTGGTTTCCCACACTGAGGGGTGTGCTGAGTGGTCACTACACACACCAGTAATTATACATGGGGACGGGATGAGTTGAGCAGTCTGGTTGAACTTGGTTTGGAAGAGGAGGGCTTGGTGGGAAAAGGCAAAATCCTAATAGCTCCCCATTGCCAAAAAGAAAAAAAAAATAAATAGTTGTAAACCTGCCCACATCTCTGCTAGCATAACTCCTTCAGCAGCCCACCTCCTCTCACTGCTGCTGATCACCAGATGTCTCAAGCAACTGGGAAGAGCTGCACCTCTGCTGGACCACCCCATGGCCAAAGAGAGGAGAAGGCAAAGGCTTCCTGGCACCCTGAGGGGATGGGGTCAGGCCAGAAATGGCTTAGAAGGGCCAAGCAAAGAGAAAATGAAACTCGATTCACAGTTTCAGCTCAGCTGCACACATTTTGTTCTGTCAAAGATGAACAACTCTCTTCCGTCCCAGAGCCTCAGCCCGATGGGCTCTGCTCACAGGGTTTAGCTCAAACAAAGTTAAATGCCTCTGCCAGAGGGGCAGAGAGGGAATGAACCGTGAGGCCGAGTTCTTAAAAAAAAACCCCACTCTTGTATCAGCGCGGTTGCTGCTGCAAGGTCATGCAGCAAAGGAACATTTTCTGTCCTGAAGTTTTCATTGTAAAGATGATATGGCTATTTTCCAGGATCAAGGAGCAGGAGAGGTAGGGGTGGTTTCAGGGTGGTGCTTTCCAAAGCGTGGTCTCAGCTAACTTTACCGGCAGAAGTCACATGCACTTCCGCAGAAAGTAAATTAAACCAGTGCCGAGTGCCTTTGAAAATCCCACTTAGGCTGGCATTTAATTTCTGTCGTTATTGATAGCAGCTGCTTGCATATTTATTTTTTATCACAAAATCATCCTTTAGTCTCTTGTCATACTGTTTGTTTGGGGTTTTTTTACCAGCAGTAAGAGCTCCCTAGCCCATCTAAGCCTGTTCCTTACCCTTTCTAACTTTCATAGTCATAGATTCTACTTACACAAGCTCAGCACATTTTTCAGAGTTCATCTATATTTATTGTTACTGGGTTTTTTTCATCTCTGTTAAAACAAAATTTTGAAGTGCATTCAGAATTCAATTGGAAAACATGTTGGGAAGTGTAGGCACGCTCTCAGAATGGCATTTTAAAATGCAGTAACTTACAAAAATGTTTTTTATAAATTCTGGGAAAATTCAAAAATACAGATTTTCCATTAATTTCACACTAACCACCTTGTGATCTCCAGTTGTTGAACATATACCTAACATTCCCACAGGCATTTACTTTTCATACTGTAACTGTTTCCAGCAGTACTGGACAGCAAATTCAGAGTTCGCATTTCTTCCAGGCTGTAGGAACTTCTTGCTCTAAGGCTCTGGATTCCCAGAATAGCTCTAATTACTTGTATTTCTTTTGCTACTTTCTGTTAGTACTTTGAGTCAGCAAAACAGGAAATGTCAAGGGATTGGTGAGGTATGCTTCAGGTATATAACAAATTGGTAGAAACAAATTCTCATCTGTTCTGTGTCTTAAGAAACCTCTGCTGGATTCAAGATACACTGCTAAAACTGAAGGACATTTCAGGTATTCTCCAGATAAAAGAGAGATTACGGTTCAGAGAGCAAACTAATTCAAGGGAAGACAGATGTGTTCTAAAAGTAAAATACACAAAGGAAAATATTCCCTCATCTACCAGACTCTGCATTAGCTAGACTTAGGCTGGCAAAGAGCAGTTTTTTATGATGACCTAAATGCACAAGAGATCACTAGGTGAAGCAACTTTTGCAGGTGAATCTGGACTTGGAGGTTACAGGATACTGTAGGTCTCACAGAAAGAATTTAAATTGTAGGTTTGTCTCAGGTTCACTCATGTAGTTACCTCAAAATTAACATCAAGTCTGTCTCCCAGAGGCAAATAGGGCAGATTTACACTGTACTGAGATCATAATTTGGCTTGGGGGCTCCTATTTAGACTAGCCTTCAGGTTTGCTTTGAGTAAGAACTGAGAAATTATCAAGAACAAAAGCATGATCAACAACAACAATAACCGTGGTAGAAAGTTTACAGTGTTCACCATCTTGGAGTTTAAATGATGAAAAATAAATAGTATCCACACTGCTCTATCAGTCCTCTGGGCTAGGGCTCAGCCATCCATAGTCCGTAGCTGATACCATTTCTTAAGCAGTTTTGTATTTCAGGAAATAGCAGTACCTCAGCTAGACAAAAGACAAATCTCTCAAGATCTGAACATTTAGTGTTTATTAAAAATGCATAAAAACAAAAGTTTATTTTACTGTTTCCATTTACAAGTAAACATTTACTGGTCACTTCAAGTGCAGATGAAGATCCACCTTTGATAAAAACCTTTACTTTCTGTTACTTGAATTTGGTACTATCACTTTTGGTCTGGTCAGCAGTCACTGCAAGAGAGGTCTTCTCTTTTCCAGATGTTCTGTTGCAGCCATAAAATTGATCATTTACAGTTCTGAAGTTGCTGTAGGCAAATTATCATACTGCTTTTTTCCCCTCTTCTATTTAGGAGCCTCCAGAAACAGATGGCAACACTGCAAAACTGAGGCCAAGATTGCTGATCCTGCACTACAGAATAGCTGTTCTCCTCTCCCATGGTCATCTCCTTAGGTCGTCATCCTCTGTGAGCAAAGGTAAAGTGTCTGCGGGTTAGTTGAGATGCTCCCCTGCATTCACAGAAGACAGATTCATGGACTTCCTCTGCCATTCATTGCCTGTGAGACCTGTAAAGGATTTAAGCTCAGTTTTCAGAACTCATTAGGTGTCTACATATAATTTCTTTCAGGTTATGGTTATGTGTTGAAATAGAAGAATGGAATAGAAATTCTTTCCCGAAGGGACATTCAGACACCAAAGCACAGGCTGTGAACCCTAATGCTACACTGGCACCTAACTCAGACCCATACAGAGATGGCTAAAATTGGAGAGAGGCAGGACTTCAGTATGTCCTGTTGGGCAACTTGAGCATCCCCACACCTACCATTTTGTCTGGGTGACTCTCACTCCCAGGCCCTTACCCCTTCATAAACACTGTGAAACTTCGGCATAGCATTTTGGCTTTTTATTTATGTTCTGAGAGTTACCTGAGAATCGTCACGATTAAGCCCCTTTGAGAACTGAGTTGAAGCACCTCTAGGATGCATCTGAACTCTAGAGCAGGTACTTGCCATATGACATGACCCACAGTCCTGCCCTGGAAAGCATCCAGACCAGTGTTAGACTGATAGAGTACTCCATGGCTGTTTCCCCAGCCAAGCATTCAGGTTGTTTTCTTTTTCAATTGGATATCTGGTTGGGGGAAGGGACAATAATGTGCATTCAGGTCTCAATGGTGATATGCTTTTGGGAGGCATCTAAATGTCAAAACTGATAAGCTATTCTAGGTATTTAGATATGCATCCTATCTCTGTTGCTGAAATGAAGAAAATAGCAACTTTCAGTATATTCAAATAGAAATTTATCTTGTTTGTGACATGAGGATAATTCCAATGAATATTGCAAGGAATTAAAGTGCTATGAGCCTGGCCTCTATGACTTAGCCTTGAGTGCCATATCCAGCTTTGACAGCTTAAATGTGAAATGGATGGCCTCCTGTCCTGCTTTTTTCCCACCTGCTTGATCTGAGATAAAGCTATCACAGAGCCCTGGAGAGAACCATATGCAAAGGCAGAGGAAAGACCTATAAATCCAGATGTTTCTTTCAGATCTTATATCTAAGTTATCTGGGAGTTAGTCTAGGTGATGAATTAAATCTGTTTCTACTATCCACGTGTAGCATTAAGCACAGGTATACCTATATAATGGTAGTGTTCGAGAGGCCTCAGATGACCTCTCTGAAAAGATCTCTGTCATATAAAAAAAACTTCCTAAGACCATTTCTCTCAAGAAACCAGTGTTTCTATAAGCACTTTGCTGCTGTATGAAAAATATGTATGGTGGTTGTGTAAAGTCCCATCTCAAAATTTGGTCATCCGAAGTCTGCACAGGTACTTTAGGCTTGGTTCATCGAGGCACTTGCTACCTTCTTTTCAATAATTTATCCCCATTTGATTTGACTGTCTTCTGAGGTGAGGTTCCAACAGCAAAATTGGTTAGCAATAGGAACATCAGTTAGCAAGTCAGTCACAGGAAAAAGAGAACAGGAGAGGAAGAGACATCCTCACATTGGTGGAATCATGTCTTTGTTCATCATTATATCTTTTATTTCAGATTTACTATCAAGATACTGTCCACTCAAGGGTCAGGAAGGTCTGCAGTTTAGGCTCATAGGATCCCAGTTTTACTGTCAGCTGTGGCTTGGTCCCAAGGGCCAAGTCAGTCTATAAAGTTACATCTAAACTTCACCACAGGTGCTTTCTACTGTGTATCTACAGTCCCAAATGGATACCTGGAGCACCTGCTGGAGCATGCACAGATGATTTTAAACACAGAAGGGGAGAATTAGGAAGCAGAATGGGATAGTGAGCATGCTGATCTCTCCCAGTGTGTACACAGGGTGCAGCTGGAGGATACTCACACACCTGAGCAGTTCTGATGTTTTTGTGAGTTCCATAGTTCAGTTGTAGCTTAAATGTCTCACCTAGGAGGGTTTCTGTCAAGGCTTTCAGTATGATATTCTTGGTCTTCCTCCTGTATGTTATCTTATCTGAAGTAATAAAGACCAGGAAAAACCTGCAGAGTGACAAATGTGAGACAATGAAGAACTGCACGTCACTGGAAGTGCTCTGTCTTACCTTTGGTGGCCCTCTTGTTTCCTGTTTCCATTCTTGTAGGAGGGAGTTGCTCTCTATCATTACCTCTATCCTCCTGTGTGAACATCTAGCACAGAAATGTCTGCCCCTGCATGATAATACTGTTGTGAATCTTCCCTGGGTTCTCCAACCTAAGTGTGGGATTGAGGGTTCCTAGCACGGGCATAGGGAAATACAGCTGAAGTGATGAAATTCACTCATCTATGGCAATTTAGCCGAAATGGCAATTTTAAATGTGCTTTTTCAAAAGGCTGTCACTTGAAGACCTCGTAAGTTAAAAGTTCACTTCCTTCTTCAAAAACATCTGTATTTGCAGCTGTTTTCTTCAAGCAGCTCAGATCAGTCAGATTGTCTTTACTCCATCTCAACAAAATGCCACAGGTTGATTACAACTTTTATTTAGGAAAGGAAGGGCAGTTGCTCCCCAAAATATCTACATCTTAATTACATAGTTTTTGAGCTGCAACACTACGGCTTATAGTTCAGTGGTTGCATAAACCCCAGTGAGAAATCTGAACAATACTTAATTAGCTTGGTCCTGCTGCGTGATACTCCAAACACCCTGTTTACCCAATTAAGACAAAGGTTGCATGATCTTACAGTTAGTAAGTGTCTCTATGTACTAAGCCTTGCAGCTGGAAACTGGAAATGTAAAACCCCTCTTTGTAATTCTTAGTTGTGCTACGTCTAAATAACACAAAGCAGATACAGAACAAGAGAGTACAGAATGCTTTTCAAAACACTTGGTTGAAACATCTGCATGATGCAAAGGAGGCTCAGCTAACAATTGGATTCAGGTCTGTGGCATGTTCTGTTGCAATAAAATAAGTCAAAAGACATTTCAGATGAGAGTTTAGATCTCTAATAATATGCCCAATAAATGGATCTTCAAAAAAAAAAATGCACTGAAATGTGCCTGAGATGTATCATACTCGGAGGCAGAAAGGAAGGAACTGCTTAGAGTTCATGTAACTCTTCTCTGCTTATTCCAATAACATGTTTTTGTCTTGAATTGAATAAGAACATAGAGAATTTTCAAATAACATGGTGCAGCTTTTGCAAAAACTTTCATTTTATTAATGGTGACATAACTACCTCACTTATCAACAAAGTCGTCTTGAAAATGCCTTTTTCATCCCAGAGGTCTTCCCATCCAGAAGGGAGAGTGCAGAAAGTTGCACTGCATCCAGGAGCACTGCAAACTGCAGACTTGCTCTTCTGACTCTGGTAGAGTCTACTGCAGTTTACTTTCCTTTTGCCAAGGGTGAGTTTTGGCTTCAGCCTCCATTTTTAAATTGTTTTTCAAACTGTGAGCTCCTGATAACCTCGCAAAAATCTTAATAGTAATCTTCTTTAATTGTTATTTTAAAGTATTAAATCTTTAAGGCCTATTTCAGTGTTTAAATATACAAGTAAAGTACATTCTTCATCTTTTCACACGCCTCTGAAAAGAAGTTGAAACGGGAAAATTTGGGGAATAAAACCAGGAAAATATGAGTCCATTTGATTTTCCAATTACATTTTTAAAAAATCACCAAAATCTTTATTTACTCCAGAAGGAAAATAAAGATTAATATCCAAATGATATTAATCTTTATTTTCCAGGAGTTTTCTTAATGTAGATGTGCATTGTTAGTTGTGTTTCCTCTTAGAAGTCACTCTTTTCCAATGATGGATAGGTTTGTCTGTGTGTGCATGTGTATATATATGGGTGTGAACTACAGAGTCATCCATTGTCTGATCACACTAGTTGAAATCATTTGTAGTAAGTAGGTGGCAAGACAGCTAGAACTTAGGTGTTGCCATGGCCGTAAGCAACACACATGTATTGCTCTAGTCCTTCCTGCGTTATGCAAGGACCTGCTTTGATCATACCAATGTCTGTCTCTGTTTAGAATTACTCTTTTATGAAGCCAGAAGCAGTCTGGCAGCATTGAAAAGGTTGTGAGAAACAGCTGAGGCGGGGAGGGGGCTCATTGTCACTAGCATTTGTAGTCTGCAAAAATTGTTTGGCTGATATTTACATTTGTATGAGAGACACTTAAAACTGTCCCTGCTAGGTGGGTGTAACACTAGTGGTGTGTATAAGAACTGATGACTAACGCTAGCAGGATGCAGTAATCCCTAATTTTCAGCAAGTCCCTGAAGTGAAGAAGAGCTAACCAGACTATAAAATCTTGTCCCTTCTAAGAATCCAAATGTAAGTACTTTTTAAAGATTTTGTTATGCCTCGCTTTCTGTAATTGCATATTTAATTGTCTAAGAAATAAGGACAAAAATGTATTAAAAAGGTGATTGAAAGATAGCCATTAATGTTAGAGGTAAAGTGATCAGCAGATCTCAGATAGTGGGAGGCAAACCAAAATCACACTGGCAATAACTTTTACAACCTCAAGCAAAAACCTACCCAACAAACTTGTAGGACCAATATCCACTACTCAGCCATTTGGAGATAAATTTGAGAAGTGCTGTTAAGCAACTCGTTTCTCTTTTAGACATCTAAGGCTGATATCTAGGAAAAGTTAGCAGTTAAAAACTCCGAGCTCAGCTGCTGTCTAAATTGCCTTGACACATATGACTACTTCCATACTAATAACTTTAACTGTGCCAGAGAAAGTTCCCAGGCAGTGGGACCCAAATCTTCTATTCTCTTACGTGGTCAGAGAGGTCTTTGGCTTTTTGGGGGTCTGGACCCACCATCAGCACCCCAGACGTTTCCCTAGCTTAGTTCAGGCCTTTGCACAAGCCAGAGACTGTCTCCACATGACAGCACTGGTGCGGATACCCTCCTTGGAGGCAAAAAGAGCTTAATGGTATGGATTTGGGTGTGGCCGCAAGGTCAAAGAATGGTTCAGGGAACATTTAACTTCCTTTCATGAACATGGCCTAGGTATATGGGAGGGAAATTCCAATGGAAATATCCCACAAGTTTCTACTTTGAGGCATAAATGAATTTGCACCCAGTTCCTGGCCAGGAACTGGTGGACTGATCTGGTGCAGAGAAGCATCCCCCAACACTAGATCAATTATTTTCCCAGGAAGGGAAGAGACTTGGGTCTTCGTGCCCCATAATGCATGTAGCTCATTCCAAAGGTTCTGGCCATCTCAGAGAACTGACTGTTAGTTGAAGGGACCTTGGGCCTCAGACTAGTTGGCTGATTATCACAGGACAAAGCATGGAAGTGAAAAATAAGACCTGAATATATGTTTTTAATTAGATTTCACTTGCAAACTCAAAATTTCCGTTAAAACCTTTGGGTACTCAAAAATAAATTTTATTATTTTGCTATGTATAGTCAAGGCAAAGGAAAGATGTCGTTCAGACAGCTCAGAGGATCCAGGCACACAGCATTCCTTTTCTTAAAAACGTGGTCTTTTGCCTGCATATTGGCTTCTGAGACCACACTTAGTTACAAAAATAAATTGTTTTCTTTTCAAAAATGTTGAGTGCTCTTGAGTCCTACTGCAGTCATGTTCCCACATATTAAAAATGCTAGGCTGGAAGAATTTCTAAGCACTGTTTAGTAGACAAAAGCCTAAGGTTTTGTTTACAGACTCTTTCACAGAAGAATAATCAAACTCTGCAGAGAGCTGCTACTCCACTCACTTGCTAGCCTTATTTTGACAGCCTTTGCTAGTCTGCCCTACTTTGAGAAGGGTGGGTTGATGTGGAAGCCAAAAAAGTGAAATCATATTTACTGTCAAAAAAAATACATGTGTTTTAAGCTTTCATCTGCCACTAGCAAGTAATCAAAAATGGCAGTGGTAGCAGCCCTTGTAGTTAACCCAGTGCATGTTCATTAAACGGCAGGGGGTACCCAGAGTGTTTATTTCCGTAAAAACAATTAAGCATATATCTATATATTTTTTCAGTGTTAATGATTCCCTGTTGACAGAGCTGAAAAGGGAGTGCTTCTTGAGTTTCCGAGAGTGATTATTAAAGAGAAATGACTGTCAGTCTTCTAATTTGGGTGAATGCCAAGCAGACCAAAGGTGACAAAATAGGGGAAAAAGAAAAGAAAGAATATTCAAGGCTCATTATCAACACACTCTGTCTTTTTTAATTTTTACATTGCACAAATCTGCTTCACAGCTTCCCCTTCGTTATCAAACCACTGGCCATAATACAGTCCACTTTCCATTACATCACCATGTTGTTCCATGTATGCCTAAGATGATTTCTGTTTCCTAATTTATTTCTTGGAGTCATTCATCATTTTCTTTATAAAATATTACCTCTCGTACTGCTGTTTCTCAAACTTGTCCCCCATCTGTGGAGGATTTTGCTTGCACTCCTGCGAGCTGTTTCAGAAAAAAAAAAAAAATAGAAAAAAAAAGGAAATTTTCAAGCTCTCCAAGGCTGTAGAGAAAAAAAAACAAAAAACAAACTGTCATGATGCTGGCTCACCATATTCTCTGGAAACTGTGGTTGTTAGGACCCAGAGTAGGAATTGGGTGCACAGAAGATGAGAAGAAAGAGGCCATACTCTCACCATTGCCTTATGAAGGAAAAATATGTGAATTAATAAATTCATGGCCCTACAAAGGTGTGGTGCACTTACAGGTTGGCTCATCCTGTTATTCAGAGCTTGTAAATGTTCATACGCTGAGTCTTTCATATCGCTGCAGACTAGGTTCTGCTGGCTCATCACGATTGTTATCTCTACTGGAAAGCAAGCAAACCTCTCATCTGTATGAGATTTGATGTGACATTCTGCGTTTTAGCCAATTCCAGCTGGCTGCTCCAGAAAGGCAGGCAATGTTTCATAGGTACCACAGCTATTTCTCTTTCTTCAATCCCCTGAAGCAGTAGCTGTGGGGCTGTACTTTAAGCTGTGAGGTAAGGAACCATAAATTCCTATTCTATTATATATAGATTTTTTTTACCTCCTCTTTCGCCAGCTTTATAGTAATCCAACTGCAATAGATGATGTGACTAAATGACTCCTCTCTCATCTCTTTTGACAGTCTCCCCTCTTTGATACATCCCTGACTGCATTGTATGTATTTCTCTGGACTTCATAATCTGTTTTGGAGCCTAAATTACAAACCCCAGCCATATAAACACCATTCCTCTGTTTTGTTCATTCCTACCTTAAAAACAAGTTAGAGAAAGTTTGCATATGATCATTTTAGGCAGAAATGGAAAGGCAGTGCAGAACAGAAATCCTCTGCTAGCATAAATGTCAACTGCAACCTGTTTATTTCCGTAGAATTACGGCTGAGGGTCAGCTTCCTGGAAGATCATGTTCATTCAGCCTTTCAAGCAGATGTATAAGACATGTATCTTCCATGATCACCTTGTCCTGGAGTGACTATACTATAACCTTTAGTAGAAGCCAAAATAAACTCAGAATATACTCTCCATTTACTCCTGTCAAAAATAAATGGTTGTGTAAATTTGAAGACAAATGGGTATAACCAGCTATCATGTGAAGGGGCAGTAGCAAAACAGATTGTTTTGATAGTTTGATTGCATGTAGTCATCAGGTGAAAACTAGAAGACTGAGGATTTGAAATTAGTTACTGGCCTTTTTAATGGTGGATAAAACTTCTGACTGGCACGTAACATTTATTGTCTCTATAATTTAAAAAAGATGGTTTATTTAATTTGCACAGTATAAAGTGTATTTTATGATGTACAGTGTTACAACCTCTACATTAAATTGCTTTCTTAATTCATAGAAATTATTCTGATTTTTGCCATTGCCACATGTTTTCTCTGTTGGTGGTAGTGTTGGCAAATTAGTTCCAGGGGTATGTTTTGGTCATAGCAGTATGTATGAAATCACGTGGATTCAGGGACTGCCCTGTCCTCCAAAACATATGGTTTCGTAAAATGGTTCTAGCTGGGAATTTTGCTGTTACCCGAGTCACCAAGAGCTCAAAAGCTTCAGTTTGACATTTTAGGACCAGGAGTGACGTGCTCAGCTGTTGCACAACCATTCTTCACCAAAGATCATCTGAGCAATAAATAATTCTGTCTCACCTTGTCCTCCTGAAGAGCAAGTCAGCCCCTGTGAGCCTGCTGCAGCACCTGGTTGGGGCAGTGCAAACAGGTAAGCCAGGTGTCTGGGGATGTTTCTTCGTCACCATTTCCTGGCATTCCCCTTGTTACCTGGTGTACCTCCTCCTAAGCAAAAGCTACGTCGCCATATGATTTTGTTTTGCTGAAAGGAAATCTGTCAAGCCTACCCCACCTCAAGATAATAACTTCCTCAGTGCTAGTCATCACCTCAAGGCTGACACAACAGAGATGTAGAAAGCCATCAACCTGCTGGTGAAAACAGCCTCATTGTGTGCAAATCCCCAACTGAGCTGCAACTGAGCCATAAAAAGGTGAGGGTCGTTCTGTGAATTGGCTGAGAAAAGAACCTGCTACTGCCTGGAACCACGCTAAAAAGGTTTTTAGTGTCCTAATACGGTTATAATTCATTCCAATCCTTTCAGTCTGGAAATTGGAATCTGGGTTTTTACACTATATTGATTCTTTGAATGCCTGCATTATAGAATAAAGCTCCACACATGTACACATTGGGCCAAATCCCAATACCACACTGATGTAAATTCATAGTAAATCTATTTATGTCAGTAGTGACTTCAGAGTTTAGCGGCTTTATTATAGCTTCTGCATTCTGTAATAATATTTTGATTTAAAAAAAAAAAAAATTCCAATCTGACGAGGTCAGAAATATATGGTAAGAGTAAAAATAGCATATAAGTGATTGAAGTAAACTGTAAACTTTATTAAACTTTGAAATATAACATACTGGATACAATAGAAACTAGGTTAGACCCTTTAAAAAAAAAAAAAAGAAGAAGACAAAAAAAAACCCAAACAACAAATGAACAGAGCTGACCCTCACTTTTCCTTTTCATTTTTAATTTAACATTCTTCATACAGTGAAAAACCCTAATAGTATTAGTCCAAGGCGTTTCCTTGTAAAAAAGTAGTTACATATATGTTTAACAGGCTCCATCTCTTTGTATTTTATCTGCTGTACGGTCTTTTTAATATAGTTTACAAATGCACTAACTAAATTTAGTGAGTAATGCAATAGTCAAAAGTAACTATTAACAAAGAATAGCCTTTAGCTAAATCCAGAATTCTTTGCACTAGTGAAACAAGATATATTAAATGCTGTAAATGAGGTAGGCTTACTTTTTGTTATTACTATTTACTTAAGGCTTGGAATAAAATTCCATAGACCCTGAAGACAATAGGAGGTTTGCTCTTCTCTTTGATAATGCTAATATTGGATATTTTATTTCCAATTTAGGACATGGGACATTAGTCATATATCCATGATTCAGCCTATTGCTTAATGAATAAAATTTTGTCTTCTGTGCTTCACACTTCCCTGCGACGCCCTGCTCTGCTATCTAGAGCAGGTTCAGGTGACGCAGCATTGGGCCAGTCTGCATTATGGCAGCCTCTGGGGATACACCAGAGAGAACAACCTGAGGTGGGATCTCTGCAGCCCACGCTGCTTAAGCTGTTGTTCTTACACACAAAGCTACCACCTGTGGTTTAGGAAGTTTCTGAGGTGCAGGTCTCTGTGCACTGAAGGAATATGAGAATATTTTGGCCCTTTATATATTCTCCCTAGGCACCTGCTGCAGGCTGCTGTCACTGCACACGGTGAAGTTTCCATCTGATCCGTTCTGCCCAGTCCTGTCTCCTCTCCCACCCTCTGCTTTTAAACAAGAGAGAGAGCCTGGCGATCGGCCGCGGAGTGAGCACTGCGGCCCCTCTCCGGGGAGATGGTGCTCATTCTAGTGCTGACAGAGGGCAGGTTGCTCGCCTTACGTGATGGGCTCGGGCTCCAGTTCTAACATACTTCTGTGCTTTTGGAGGGAAGCGCTCTTTATTTAGTCCAAGTTTTCCTTAGAACTTGTTCACAAGTTGTCAGACTGCACACAGTCCAGAAGAGTAGTAAAGGGAGTCTGTGTTACCAAGAAATTCAGAAGATGGTTGTGAATTTTTACAGTTATTGTTGTGGTAACAAACTTAGGTAATGACAGTTTACACTGACCATTTGTGAAATTTTTAGCATTCTAGCCCTATTCTCTGTTATTTATGGAAAATAATGTTTTCTCACATTGCACAGGCCATGCAATTAGGATTTATTTTAGGGAAATCATTTCTTAGCTCCCAACTAGGCCATAACCTAGCTGCTTATCAGAAAGAGAACTATCTCTAGATACTGCTCTTCTGGTCCAAGACACAACTTTGCACCAGTCCTTAAAGCACCTAGGTTGCTCTACTTCATAGATGGTTTGATTTACTAAGTCTCACACTTTCCTAAGGTTTTTTCCTCCCTTGCCTGCTTTGGGCCTTTGTTATTTTATATTGCGTCAATCATAGCACAGTGCCAAAACCCGACCTGAAGATTAAACAAACATGTTGAGTCTGACTGTGGAGCCTCTCCCATGCGGGGCTATGCTGCAGCAAGGAAATCCTTCAAAGTGTGTTCTGTTTTTACTCTTCTCTTGTGCTGAGTGTTAAACATTTCTTTTTATCTTTTTTTTTCCCTTTCCCTGTGCTGTATCATTAGTGCTGACTCTGATCCGTGAGGAGAGCAAATTTCCTGCTTCTGCCTACAATAATGCACTTGAGAACCTTCTTACTAGAACCAGTTAAGAATGCTCTTGCACTTGCTAGAATTCTGCTGCTGCTCTGTGCAAACTGGTCTTGAAAGCTGGTCGCTCTGAAGTTGGGCCATCTGTGATGATGATGTAAAGGATAGTTTGTTTTTTCTCTCTGTTGAGAAGTATTGTTGATTTTACACAAAGCAGAGAGGACGTTGCCATTACAGATGTGCTCTTTGATTTCAGGATGTAACTCTTTTCCTTATTCAGCATTTGGGGGCTCTTGTGAAGGGTATCCGTGGTATTTGAATGCTCAAATATTGTAGCCAATTTCTGTTGCACACTGGTGCCTCAGCATGTGTTCGTGATTCCTGTGTGTTTGCAGAGAGCAAAAGTCATCTTCTAGTTTGAAGAGCTATATTGTGGATGGAAGGTGGGTGTCTGTCTCTTTTCACGTTAGGTGGCTACATCTGAGCTAGTCACTATAAGCTTCCTTTAAAGTCAGTGATAAAACAGTGGCACTTCTAGGCAGTGATGTTGATATCTACAGTAGGGTGAGGTGAGTCACACTCTAGAAATGATAATCTTTCTCACTAACCATAAAGGAAATCCGTACAGCAACTCAGTCATAAATACTTGCGTTTGGTTGAATAAATCTCACCCGCAGTGTCCTGTTTCTATACTGCATAATGTTCACACAGAAACAATTTATAGTTGTGCAAAAGCTTTTTGTTCTTCGGAACTCACGACACCAGGAAGCAAGGAGTGTAAATCCAGGCAGAGACATGCTTCTGTGGCTGTTCTGCATTTGACACCCAAACCTAATCTGAGCTATCTTCTGCCTGTACAGCACTGCACTATGCAACACCAGGGTGCCTTTTATTGCAGAACATGCATAGAAGTAATGCATCACTTCACGTAGTACAATTTTGTTTCCATTTGTTAAAATTTTTGCCAAAAACATTAGTTAAACTTTATTTCAGTTGAATTTTCTTGGAAAGTTTCCTTTCCCAAGAATGAAATATGAAAATATTTATATGATTTTTTTTCTCTCTATTAGATATGTTCTTATCTTGGTTTCATTGAAATTTGTTGCAATTCCATGCTGTGGAGAAGTGACTTAAAAATGTGTCAAAGGAGCTGGTCCTTGGATATCTCTAATTATTCCAACAAAGATGCTAATCCAGCTTGGCTACATGAAAACTCACAGCCCTTCACTGTCGAATATGCATGTACAGAGGAATGTAGCATAAGTACCTTCCTGGCAACTTTTTTTTTAGCTGTCAACAGCTGCTACCACTACCGTGATGCTTAATGTAGAAACTAAGAGTAGGATTTGTCTCTTGTGCTTATCATACCGCTGTGCTTCCGGCAACTAACTCGGTGGAGGAAGGTGGTAACTTGATTAAACATAGAGAGTGAGAAACACAGATAGTTGAGAACAAAGAAAAAGATGTGGGGCAAGAAGGAAAAAACTCTGAGGCTGCGCCAGGAACAGAAATAGGCAGATAGCAAGTGGAGAATTGCAGAAGGATAGGTAGCTAGATGCACAAACCAGGTCAAAATGGGGGAAAAAAGAGAAAAATGAAGGGCAGGTGTACGTAATAGGCTGAGGCAGGAGGCAGAAAAGAAAATAAAGCAGGGGGGCAGGGGCTAAGGAGACGAGAAGCATCTCAGATTTCTAGAGCCACAGAACGTGAGCATGTCTCTGGGCACCAAGCATAAGCACAACCCTAACATTTTTCTAAGGGACAGTTCAGATCTCTAATAAGACCACATCAATAAATACCTTTTATTTAAACTTGGTTATCTGAGGGTAGCATTCCAATCTCAAGTTCTTTCCGAATATGTACTTCACATATAAATCTGTTCCCTCAGATTTCCTTTTCCTGGGGTATTATTTGATGCAGCAGAATGCAGCGACCAAAACCTCATCAGCGCACAGAACAAGAGCAAATGGGTTTTGTCTGTGCATATAAAAACATAGAAGTGAGACAAATTCCCATGTATTAGATGGAAAAGAAGTGCAGAAACATGCAGGTGGAAAACTGAGATTACAATAAAAATGCAGAGCTATAGATTATTATATCTATTAAGAAGAAATAGAGGGAGAACATTAGTTTAATCTTTCATTCTTTTTGCAAAGTTCCAGTGCAGCCCTTCACAAGTCTCACCTGAATATTTCATTCAGGTGAAAGCAAATTCAGCTTTACTTCGCCAGCTATGATGTCTTTGAAAACTGTCTCAATCTTTCCATCCTAAGAATACACTACCAACAGAGCCAAACTCTTAATAATATATTGCATGACTGCAGACAAAGCATTTATCTTTGATCCAAAGTTGAGCTCTTTACTTAGAAACAGAAAATAGCATTTGCTTACTTCTTATGCAGTGTAGTATTAGCCTGAATGTTTTCTTGTTTTAATACAGCTTCTTTCTTCTGTTTACTGGAATAAAATCTTAATTAAAAAAAAAAAAAAACAACAAAACAAACACCCTGCACTTTTCCCTTTCTCTAGCATTCAAACAAAAATACTACAAAGCTCTCCTCTTACTCAGATGAAAGCTTAGCCACCTACTTTAGCACCTGTATTTCCATTTCCTTCTCCACCATAAAAGACATCCCTCTCTCCTTCTTCCTTTATACACCTTGCAGCTGAGCTGTAAATGAGCTCCAGATGCCTGAGCACAGTAACCTGTTTTTCCTAGCTTGAAGCTTCCTAGGAAAAAGAGATTATGTTTCCTAACTGAGCTTCACTGTAGCCATTGTCTGGAGAGTTTCCTATTGCTAGAACAACTGCTATAGAACTTCTCCATTTTTAGAGACATCTGCTTGTAGGAAAACTGTACCAGTGCCTCGCACACCTTCAAGAGCACAGCCTGCAGGCACACCTAAGGGACTGGAGCTGTGTGGGATATCTCGTGGAGAAGAGCAGAAGACATGACGTGTGTTGGCAAGGTCTAGAGACACTGTTTGCAGTCTGGATCCAGACTAGTTTTTCCTAATTAAAGAATAGCGACACGATATTGGCCCTAGCTAATAGGAGTTGGTGCTGGGCAGTCCACTATAGTATCTGAATAGTGTTTTGAAACTTGCTGCTAGAGGTGCCAGGAGTATAGTTTAGTAGGCACTACTTCCACTTATGTTACTATCAATCTTCAGTCCAGTTCTTCTGTGGGGTGATATGCACGGACTGTTAAGTGCATCCAGATTTCAGAGTTGAGAATAGCATACCTTTAAATTAGTGCCTTTCCTCTTGAAAGTGCCTAGAGTGGAAATCATCCTACCACCACATAAGCTAATGGCAGAACTATAGGTCACAGTAGCATGGGACATGGCTTTGGTGAACTTCTTCATGGTGCTGAGACATGGGGTGCCTTGGGTAGCTCATGAGTGAGGCTGAGATACGGCTTGTTTGAAATGGGGTTGGGGTTGGAGGCTGGGGGGTGGCACTGGTGCAGGGGGCACCTGCTGACCACCTGCCACCTGGAAACCCCTGAAACTGCAGCATCAGCCCACGGAGGGTGCCTAGGAAGAGGTTTATTCCCTGGCATCTGCGAGGGAAACATCCATTAAGAAGGAGTTGGGAAGGAGGGTCAAAGAGAAGGAAAAAAGACTTTAATTCAAAAATGTTCAGCATTGGTTTTCCTTCATTCCCTCTTCCCCCTCAGTTGCTTGAGCTCTCTACTTTTGAAGGGGAATTTATTGTATAGTTGACAAGGCAGAGGAGATAAATGCCACAAGTTGTCCATGTTATTCATGGGATAAATCTCAACTAAAATTTCACATCTATCACTGGTATTTGTAAATGGGGTAATTTTATGTTCAGTAGTGAAAATTAAAGCATGTTTACTTTGGTCTGAATGTGCTCACCTTCAGGAGTAAAATATTTTTCAGGTAAAGGAATAGTATACAAATCAACTGAATTTTTGAGCAAAGTGTAAAGGGGCTGAGGAGGTGGATGTAGGAAGCCTTCAGCTTGTTAACTCACCCTCTGTCCGTCAGCAGGACTTACAGGGGACCTTTCTTTCAGCTGATGAGCCGAGAAAACCAATGTATAGCCAGATGCACATGCCTTCCTGCTTTAAATTCTTGAAGCTTACAGTTTCCTCTGCTTCCTTTGAAAGTTTTTCCTATCTCTTAATAATCACAGAGGTGACAAAAGCTCTGCTTAATACCACCTTTGACTGATATATATTAAAGGGAATGTATTCAATCCCAGTTCACCTCTGGTCTACTGCAAGTTTTTATTTATTACCAGTCTGTTTCCAAGCTAATAAGTTTTATAAACTAAATTTGATTTCTTAAAAAATAACCTATGAATCTTAAGATTCAATTGGAAGCTTTTGAGGCTTTGCAGCATGTAACTGGAGCTGATCTCTTATTCTTTAACCTACAGGTCAAGCAATTATTACTTTCTGTCTCTTACTCTAATTTTGTGCCAGTCTGTTTCAGCTTGGCAATTGTCATAATGGTGGATTGAGCTTTTTGATAGTTCTACATAATATATTTCTTGTCAAAAGTTTTTAATTTTAAAATTAAAATGCATTATTTGCTAAGAAAACTGTTAATACAGATACTGATATTTTCCAACTAAGTGTAATAAAGGTGTAGTCCAGTCTGATGCTGATTTCCACCATTCTGAACAGACCTAAAATTCTGTTGGTGTTAAAACAAAGATCCAAAAATTAAATCCATTTTCTCTATGAACAGGTTCCAAAATTATTTTTCAAGACCAGAATAAATCATTATCTTTTAATTATTAAATTATGTGATGGTTGTAGTTGTGGTCACTTCTGTGAAAATGTGTGATTTAATATGTCTGGCAGTCGAAGAAATAGGTTTCCATGCTAAAGCTGCATGGACTTTAAGTAGGGGAAGGATTGGATTAATAAAGGTAAATTATGTTTATTGATTTGTAATCTGCTTTTGTTGCCTGACTTTTTCAACAACAGCTGGATGAGAATGTGGTGAGAAGTAGCTGGTGAAGGTTGTCTCACCTGCTCTTTTTGTTTTATGGCTCCCTCCTTTTACCCCAGTAGGTGCTTTGTTGTGCTGGACAGGTGCCTCGTGTGCTGCAGACTGAAACCGAGTAGGTGGCTGTCCCTCTTTGTGTCAGGTGCCTGCCACATCTGTCTTCCAGCCTTTTGATTTTGCACCTTCCATCCTTCTTTTGTGTGTGTGCATCTGCACATGCATCTGTCTTTACATACATATGTATATATAAAACATGCACGTGTACACTGACTTTGTGTAGGGCTTGGAAATCAGTATTGTAAATTGCAAGAGCAGAACATAGAGGATGAAATGCTCATTCCTGGGATGTTTTGTGTTTTCTAACCAGTATTAGTTAGAAAAGTAGCCTCACAGTGGGAGAGCCTCTGTTATGCATAGTAGAGAGGAAAGATTAGCAAAAATAAATGAGCTACTGCTGACAAGAAGAGCAAGATGATGTAATGACTAAGCAGAAATAGAAGGCAACATGGTATTACTTTTTTGCTTGTTCTCATTTATACTGATCTGTAAATTATACAGTGCCTGAAGGTGTGCTGGGCACTCTGTAGACATTTTCCAGAAAGAGTATACAAAATATATATAGAAATTGCATAACCAATAGGATTTACAGTGAAGGGATGATGAACTGAAAACAATAACAGCAAGACCTTGGGCTTCTCCTGATCATGGCTCGAGGTTTTTGCTTGAGGCAAAACCTTTTCAGGGACAGACCGTGAAATACAGATGTGAAGCAACAAACACATGTAAAAAGAGGAAGCAGGGTAGAAGTAAGGGATGAGGAAAAGTGTCCAGGACATAGAAGATCAAAACTGTGATAATGAGAAGACAGGCAACTGGAATTTTGTGAAAAGATATTCAACAAATTATGGTGAAATCTGAACTGACAAAGAGAAAAATTTGTAACCAACTGAGTGGCAACTGAAGAGCGCTGCTGTGGTGGACCATGTGTCAGAGGACCTTTTTCACGGTGGGGCTATGTCTTTCCTCACATGGATTACTACACTGCATTAAAGGACTGCCTGACTATCTCGATTTCAGTAAGACATTCGACACGG
>NW_010300594.1:0-12164 GCF_000700745.2 Antrostomus carolinensis | reverse complement strand
GAAAAATAGGGGGTGTATTTTTCTCTCTGAGCCGCTGGGATACATTCGGGATGTATTTTTTAAGCATCATCCCCTCATGATTAAGGTTTTACATTGAAGAAAGCTTGGATTCGCTAGGAGCCATTTCACCCCATGGGCAGGGGTTTTAAATAAATGTGCTGAGCAAACCAGCGTTAACCCCTAGTTTTTTGTTAAATTTTATTTCTGAGGCGCAGAAGAGGGAAGTGATTAATTTTTTTTCAGCATTCAGAAGAAAACTAGAGGATTTGAACTGAAAAACGATAGTTACGGGGGGCACAGTCAGCGGTGTTGACGTGCTTTACTAAACTCTCATGCATCAAACCATTCTATGATTTAGCCAGGACTTAAAACATGAGTTTAAAAAAAACATGAGTTAAAAAAAAAACCACTTAAAACATGAATTTTTTAAAAAAATATGCTCTAGAGAGATTGTTTTAGGTAACAAAGCTCTTGTTTTGGGTTATCAGGTAATGTGAGAAACCCACCCAGGGCTGTTGCTGTAGCAACTACCCCAAAAACCGCATCTTTAGGCTGTGTTTAATCCAGACTCTACTTTGTTGACTTGGGTCAAACAAGACAAATTTATCTAGTACAATAAATAATACTTTAAGTAATATTATATAAGGCATTTTGAGTACAAGTTAATGCACGTGAATTGTTTTTCCAAGCAGGAACTGTGCAGACAATGCAGCATCCTCAGTCTACTAGAATTCTGCCAGTATATAAAAACCCAAACGAACCTGGAATTAAAGATAACCAGCTGGTATAATTAATCAGAATTTTCAAAAATCTTTTGCAGCATCCCTCATTATTTTTAAGAGCCTTTTCTCAGTAAAATCCTCCCAATGGTCAAAATTAGCCAAGGGACAGAAAAACAACAAGGATTTTGAGGTAACTGATGCTCTAAAGTATCTTTATCATGTGTGCAGTTAGCTGACAGTTACCTGCTTTTAATTAAATATATTTAATGCACTGTAATTAAATTAGCTGATGGTTAATTTCCTGAGGCGACACAAACAAAGGGAATAATTTGAAGCTTATCTGGGGCTGTTCAGCCATTTCAATTGATGGCTTCTTTGAGGTGGTGATTTCTCACTGGCGTTTGCAATATGAACCAGACCCTGTCTCATATCACATAACGAACATTTGAAATGCAATTTAAGTTTTGCAATAATGAATATTTTTTAAAAAAAGGAAACTAAACCAAACATTAGTTAGAGAGCAATTCGGACAACCTTGTAATCTTAACAGATGTTTTATCTTCATACCAAAATTACACATGACATATGAAAATAATAACAGATGACAGACTTGGCAACAAAGCATTTATTCAGAAATAATTTCACCTCCTGCAAAGTAAACGCAGCATCCAGCTCTCATCTAGGACATACTACCTGTCTCATTCAAGGCAATTCTTACGTGGGCTTAGGCCCATCACTGTGCTTTATAAATCACACACTGTAAAAAGCACGTCATCCAAACATAATCCATTTTGAGTTTGCTTTTGGCATTGTAAAGAAACTAAACGTGGCACATAAGCGTGACAAAAGGCAGAGGTCAGAACAGAGGCGACTGTATTCAGCCAAAAAAAACCCCAACCTATTGCCACAGTTGGTTTTAGGACACCCCAATGCAGCCACACAGCACTTCAGTAATTCAAAAGTCAGCATTTTGATTGTCCTCCAAAAGATGAAAAGATGATACCCTGAATCAGCTCTGAGCGGCGACGGGTACATATAGACATACAGAAAAACTGCGTTCTGTTACCTTACTTTCTTCCTTATTTCAACTTTTTAAGATAGGGTTTGAAAATCCTGCTGCATTGCAACTCTCTTGCTTTTGCAGGAAGAAAATACCATTCATCTCCAATATTTTATATTTGTACATTAACCAGATCTTCCATAAAAGGAAGAACATTGACCTTACAAACAAGACCAGATCTGCTTTCCACAGGTGAGCCAAGACTAGACTGACAAGGCACCTAACGCCTGCGCGCTACAGGGGAGCACAGTTTTATAACATGCCTAGACTGGAATCCATGACCATGCTGACATGAAATAAGGTGTTATATTCAAGCTGTCATCATTGTTTCTGAGATTTAAATCACACATAAGAAAATGAACATATTCTATCCATTATGATTTGGAAGAAACCTCAGCCATGTGAGCCAAACACATGGGATACTTTGGGAGACAGACAATATTTACTGAAGAATACTTCTATCAGCAATAGGATCTCTTAGAGCTGCTCCTCAAGTGAAATTAGACATTAGCAAAAATACTTATTTACTGGCCCAGTTTTATCTACAGAAAGGTCTTTTGCTAGGAAATGTCATGACGTGAACACAACAGGAACTGTTGAAGGGCCAGGCCTGTATTTCAGTCAGGAAAGCTGACTGCACAGAGTCACAGCTCAGCCAGCTGATGTAAAGTTCTTGTGGATTCAACCCATTTTCACATCCTGCCAACAGACTAACCTTGATGAAGGCTATTTTCTAAAGAAAGTGACTTGTCTAATCTTTAGATATGTTCCAACCAGCTTGCGTAAACTTATTCCCACCACGACTACTCTTCTATTTACAGGGTTCAAGTCCCTGTTCCTTATTCTCTCAGTTTTAAAATATATATCAATTTTTACACTGTGAAAGCTTTTAGCTCTGCCTTAAACCTCAAATAAAGGGAAAGTGAAACAACAGACTAATTTATCCATCATAGACCTAAACTGAGACACGCTCAGCATCCAGCGCAGGGGCACAGCGTGTCCCCAAGACTCAGCACTTGGGGATTAATTGGCAAAAAGTCTGTTTACATGAATGACACGTGTTCTGGAGACTCTGAGTTCCTCGACCTTCATCCCCATCTTTCCAGGTGTGAACCTTCTGCCATTTTTGGGGTCTTCTGCATCTTTTACCTCTGAGGGCTGGGTGTTGATTACAACCCCAGACCCTGTGCTGGGAGCTCCATGACCTCTGCATGGTGGCATCGCTCTCCCTTAGGGCCAGTACACCATTTCTTGCCACTATAAGGAAAGAGGAAATCCAAACCACCTCTTGGCCAGTTTGATCCTTTAAGAAACACCTTCTTGGTCCTCCAGACGTGCCCATCTCCTCTCCCAGCCCAGCCAAACCAAGGCGTGGGCACCAGATGGCGGCATTTTTTTCCTCTCTGGCAGGGGCACAACCCAGCGAGCTCCTTCCCAGGGAGGCAGGACCCCTGGCACTGGGCAATACCCCTCCTCTGATTTTGTTTTTGCTCAGTCGAGGTCCTGAGCAGCCTCCTCCTGGCACACTGCAAAGCTGTGGAACCAGGATAAACACAGAGAACCCCGGGGGTGTTACAGAAGCAGCACAAGGGACCAGATGCTTTGTCTCACCTTCACCTGAATGTTTTGCACACAGAAAATATTCCATCTGGAGATTATTTTGGGAAGGACAAAGAAAGACTCCCAGGCTTGGCCTCCAGGGTGGGTTTTGCAGGACAAAACACTTACACTTGCTACTGTGTTCAGATAGAGCTGTGAGTCTCAGGCACTTCTGTAAATCTGGCTTGAAATCAGAAAATGGAAAATTCAAACAGTCAGCCTGACTCACTGCTGTTCAACTCCAATTTTAATCCCCGGGAAGATGGGAGTTATCTTTGGGATGATAAAGGACGTAGTGGGATTAGGGGCCAAGATTTAAAACTGCTCACGCAATCCAGACGCTGGCCCTGGAGCCTACCCCCCACAAATGCGATTACACACGTGTCTCCGGGTCACACAAGACTGTCCCCTGGGCAATAACAAGGTGATCCAGAAGAGCTATAAACACCCAAACCGAGGGGCAGCCTGGAGCCTGCTCGCTCAAGGAGCTGAATTTTATCTCCTTTAAAGGGTTACTGAGGGGATGGTGCTGCTGGCTCCTTCTTCCCGGGCCGAAGGGCTGGTGATGGCCCCAGTGGTGCTGACAGATGTGGGTGTGGTGGAGCAAAAGTCTTGGTGGCCTCTGGGTTTGCTGCGAGGTGGCATTTCCTCTGATCTCTCAAGGGAGAGCAGCCCTTCATTAGCAGCTGCTGCACCAGCAGCTCAGGGGAACTATATTTACCATCCAAGTGTGGTCAAACAGTTTCCTCTCAGCAGGGCGGTGTCTTTCTTTCCACGCGCTGCACTGAAAAGCTCATCTGAATTTTAGTCTGTTAGGCTAAGAGCAGTTAGGGGGAAAAAAAAAAGGCAAAAAAACCCAAAGTAGATTTTTACATTAGAGGAGCATGAAGCCTTTTGGAGCCACGCTGCCGTTACTGGTGAATAACAGAGAACAGCACGTGGAAAAAATTAATCAGATCTGTCTGTCCACCTCCCTACAGATAGAGGATCCCTTTGATGCAATACAGTCTTTGTCTAATTAAGTTTTCAAATCCCAGGCAAGAGGATCCCCCCTTCCTCTAACGAGGCTATTTGCACACTTTGCTTTCTGTTCCCTCCCCCTATTCCTTCTTCCCCCTCAACTGGGCCTCCAGGCTTTCTCTTTCCTTTTTCTTTCAAGCTCTGCAGCAAACCATATTCCCTTCCTCCCCCACCTGCCTCCCTGGGGAGAGGACTGGAAAGCAAAACAAAAGAATTACTCACTGGGAAACCATAATTTGCACAGCCCTCCTCTCTCAAAGGCTCCCACTGAAAAAGGTGATTGAACAGCAAAAACACCCCCTAATGCGAAGTCAGACCGGAGGGTGGGAGCGAAGGCTTTGAAGCCAAGACTAAAACCTTTGATGGCTCCAAGAGTGCTTGGAGGGAGGTCCCGAGGTAACCAAACTCTAATCAGTTGGGTTTGCTGGTTACTTCCCTGGCAAAATGGGCTCTTTGTTGGCTGCTCAGGGCTCTTTGCAGAGATTAATCTGTACCAGCTAAAAATATCACCTGGTAGCGCTGTTCATGCAATTTCTCCTGGTGAAATAAGCAACGCTCCCAGCATAGTTAGAAATATTAACTCCTGTGTGTGTGGCCACATCTTGTATTTCCTTTAGAAATCTTGCAAAGCGTGGAAATCAATCCCTGTGAGCATCAATTCCCTGCAGCGCTGTTAGTGCCAGTAAGTCTTTGCACTGGATGCTTCTCAAAGATCTATTGTAACTTCAGTGGAGCCTGTCCTCACCTATCACACAGGATCACATGGAATCACCTTGATTGGAAAAACTCTTTAAGATCATCAAGTCCAACCATGAACCCAACACTGACCAGTCCCCGACTAACCCATGTCCCTCAGCACTGTGTCTGCACGACTCTTCAATCCCTCCAGGGATGGGGACTCCACCACTGCCCTGGGCAACCCCTTCCAATGCCTCAGAACCCTTTCAGCAAAGAAATTCTTCCTCACATCCCATCTCAACTGCCCTTGGTGCAACTTGAGGCCATTTCCTCTTGTCCTGTCACTTGTTACCTGGGAGAAGAGACCCACCCCCACCTCTCAAGGAGATGTTATAAAGTCATGTCCATGGTTACTTTGACTTCTTCTAGGTCCTTGGGCTGAAAGAAATACCCAGTGGACAAGCGTAGCCGTGGCAATGGGGTTTGGCCATTACAGAGTTGCTCCAGGAGCCCGTTTCCTCCTCCCGTGTCAGCGTCTCTGGCCTGCCTGGAGTCACTCGGATTAACGCAATATTAGTTCTTCTGTTGGAGATGCTGGTCACTGCGGTCAGTGAAAACCCATTATATAGCAGAGACTCAAAAAGTTCAAGGATGAATTAGACCAGATGTTTTGGACGTGACTTTGGCCGATGCTTATTAGTCCGTGAAGATGTAACTAAGAAACCTTCGTTTCACAGGCAGATAATTCAGTGTAACCGCAGCGTAACTGCTGCCCTGGAAACTAAGAAGCAAAGCACGCCCCTGTTTTACCAACATTTAACAAATGTCATCTTTAATTGGTGATACATTTTGTTCTCTTTAATGAGTGACACTCTCCTTAACAATTGGGACTCAGGTAATGAAATCGGGAACACTTATTTGATCGCTCTGAAATAATGGGGCTCAAAAATAATCTGGCATGAGGAATAGAATAAAAAGCAATTTGATGTCCAGAGAAGCTGCGAGAAGAGAGGAGGTTGTGTGAGCACTGGTAACAGGCTGTCTCCCTTTGGACAATGTGTTTTCATTCACCTGAGACTGGGTTTAATGGGAAGGTATGGCTGTGCCTATGTGAAAAGAATCCGCAGTTTCTGATAACACTAAACAAATTATCTTTTCAATCTTTCCAGGGAATTTTTCTTCAGAGAAGACAAATACATTCACTTTCTTTCACTTTGAGAAATAGGAACTGGTCCTGTAAAATAGGTTAGTGTTTTGGTGTAATGGTCCAGCCACATCCTGAGTATCCAAATTCTATTGAAATTACCTGGTTAGAGGTCATAAAGTGAGAATCAAACCTCACACGGCATCAACGTGAGGGGGTCCAAAGCACATCCGAATTTGGCTTTTTGCTCGAGCTACTACTTGCATTTTTATTGTTTAGTCAGTTGAGAAGCCTTCTCTGTATCTCCTCAGTTCCCAAGATTTAAAACACATATATTTACACATCAATCATTTGATTTAAATGAATTTAAATGAAATTTGAACATTAAAATCCAATACGATCTTATTTACCAGCTCCTCAGATTTTCTGTGAGTAACTGTCCCATTTTGCTGATTATCTGATAACTGGCATCACAGAATTCATCAATATTGTTGATTTAGATTCCTCCTACACAACATTAATGTCCTATAGGTGGGTCCACGAGGACAGCAAAGGAAGGAGATCTCTTTTGCATACCAGAGACATTTTTCCTGATCAACCCTAGAACAACAGGTTTGAATATCTCTTTTCCATCATCTTGAGGCATTGGAACACTTATGTTAAAATCAAAAGTTCTCACAAAGCAGGAGAGACAGCAAAGGAATAAGAAACTATCCACAAACTTGTGATCTCAGCCACAGCTGAACAGAACATTTTAGAATCCAAGATGTATTATCGCTGGAGACGAGGAGCTGTCTCATTTCACTGACACGAGAGGAAAGGTCTTAGTCACAACGTGCTGTAGAGATCATCCCCATTGTTCCTGTGGCTTCTGGGCAGGTATAAAAGAAGGTGAAAGGCACTCGTTGTCATTGCAACTGGAACGTCACGACAAGACTGAGACACATCTGTGCAGATCAGAACTTCAGCGTGATCTCTACAAGACCATCAGTAAGTAGATAATGTTACTTTTGTAACTGGAAGATGCTTTTTAATTAATACATCGTTTACTGTTGATCACAATAGGAAAGTGTAACTTAACCATTGTGTATAAGCAGTTCCACATAACATACCATGCAGCATGTAAATATACAGCGATCTGTATTTATGTGTATATATCTGTATTTAATGCAGAAATTTTAAAATTGGAACTAATACTATTTGTTCTTTCATGTCTAGTGTAATTTGAACATTCTGAGTAATCTCCGAGGAGATTACTCAGAAATTAGTGGAGTAGACTACTAAGAACAAGCTTAATTTTTACAACCAAATGTATGATTTAATTTGCCTTTCTATCCAGTCATTGACAATTCAATATTTAGGTTAGTATAAAGAAAAGTCATTTGAGGAGGTGCTGAGTTTTTTATTAACCCAAATTGCTTCTGCACAAAAAGAAATATTTTCTTTAAAAATTAGTAGCCTTTATTATATGGGAACATATCTTTCCTATTCTTACATAACAATTTAAATGCTACAACTTCTGTTTTGTTGTTCAGCTAGGTTTTGATGTAACAATTAAGACAGGATTTGATAGTAAATAACTAAAGGGACAGGCTGGAGCCAATCCCAAAAGCAGGGTACAGTCATTAGTGTCAAAAATGCAGATATTTTAGTAATAGACCTGGCAATAAAGGAGCGGTGAGGTGGACAGGATGGGTAGATAGAGGTGTACCAGCGCCAGGAGCAGATAGAGAACTGACTGCAGTGATAAGTTAGATGAAAATAATCGTTGCACAATCACATCTTCTAGTTGTCACTTCCCTTAGCCAGAAATCCACTTTTTTATAGAAAAGAAATCCGGTAGCAGTCTAATATCACCCTAGTGCACTGCCCCATTTGGATGTCAGCACTTGTATTCCTTGTGGGAATGACTAAAAGTCCAACTCTCAGGGCTGTGGACACCTTTTAACTGGACCTGCATGGTCCAGTCTTAAACTCTTTTTGAGTTTTGTGACAGATTTCTAGGCAGCAATCCTGATATTTTTGTTAAATCTCTGCTAAGTTTTTATCAGGAAGGTCTCTTGCCAGTTCTAAATGAAATAATCCCCTGTGCTTGCAAATGCACAAGAGTGGGAAGTAGTATATTGAGAGGAAACAGTGGAAAAGGAGATTTAGGACTCTTAGCAAGGAAAGGTAGATATATATTATGAAATCTATTCATCTTTTGCTGCTGTGTGTCACAAATCCACCCGACTGATCTCCTGGGAGGTCCTGGGATGATGTATCAGAGTACAACGCTCCACTTTTACTGGTGCTTAAAGGCTGAAATTCATTTTACCAGGTGAAAGAAAGAACAGAGAAAAAAAAGACTTTTGATCTTACTGGCAGCTTCTTGTCCCGTGGAGCAGATTTAAAGAAGAGAGAAAATGTTCCTGCCCCAGAGATCTCTGCAGATGGTGACATTTTTGGCAATTCTTTTTTCTGCCTGTTTTGCAACATGTCAAGACACTGAAAAGTAAGCAATATCATCCTGTTAGTTAATATCATTAGAAGAATGCTTGCTTTTGATTTAATGGGCTGTATTCTCCACTGCTGTCATTTACTCCAGGGCACAGTGGAAGGACAACTCTCTACATCTGATACGACAGCATTTTACATCACCCTCTATGCAGTATAAAATCAGACCAATTGCATGTTTAGATGTGTAATTTATACCACATTTTGGTTGATGATTTTAAATCACAGTGTAGAAAACCATGTAAGGATGTTCAATGCAAGCCATGGAAATGGCACACGCTAAAATTCCATATTTAGGTTCCCATTCAGATCCAAATCTGCAGTTGGAGGCTACAGCTGCAGTTAGCTGTTATCTAAACAGCCTGAAATCCCAAAATATTCCCATCCCAGAATTAGCCTGTTCTCTCCAGTCATATTTGGCTCAAAAATTTTGGTAGAAGAAGAAAAGATGGTATATTGGTATATGAAGAAAATAAGGTTTTGTTTTCATTTCATGGACACCACTGATTTAATTTAAATTACTCCTGACACACAGCTCTGGAAGGAAAGAAACCCAACAATCCTAGAACACTAAGGTCATGAAAAGGGAATTTTATTCTGGTATTTAAACCTCTGAAAAGAACACAAATTTGAGAAAGACCAAATCTCTGTGAGAGCTCTTTAATCCTGCTAAGGTAATTTTGTCACTGTTTCTGCAGTTTGCCTTTTAAAAAAAAAATTAATTAATTACTTTTTTTTTTTAAAGAGACAATTTGAGGTTTACCTTTTGGGAATGACAGAGTGTTTCAGCCTCCCATCTTCAGGAACTGGCTTCGTGGCTGCCTCACAGGCTGCCTGAGCCATCCTGCCTGGGAGTGCTGACACTGGGGGCTTTACAAGGGTCAAGCTGGCTCTGGGCACCTGCACTACCAACCTCACCTCAGGGCTGTCTCCTCCATATCATGTGTAGACACCACCAATGCCCCTTCCTCAGTTTAGAGAAGCATCTACGATTCATGGATGCAAATCAGCCATATTTTAAATAGGAGCTTAAATCCAGCTTGGTTCCTAACTAACTTTTTCTTGCTGTTACAGTAAAAGAGCAGTGACAGAGCATCAGCTCATGCATGACAAAGGGAGGGCATTTCAAGGGCTGAAGCGCTTGATGTGGCTCCACAATGCCTTAGGTAGCGTGCACACAGCCAGCAGCAGGGATATTTCGCTTTCAAATGCCATGTGGGATTCACAGAAGAGCCAAGATCCCTCAGAGCTCTACAACAGCATCAGCAGAGATGAGACTTCAAGCCTGATGAAGCAGCTGCTGGAACTGATGGATAAAGAGCAGGCAGTCCCTCCGTTAGAGCATCTGGACTTGCTCCAGGATGCGAAGACCCCAAAGGGTGATTGGAACCCACAAGACCTTTTCGACCTCCTTCAAATCAAAGAGCTGGGCAGCAAGAGAAATCCTAGCACCCAGCCACAGAACTTTCCCCACTAGCCTCAGTCGAGCTCAGTCCATCCCTTGCTTTAGACATGTGATGTTGTAAGGAAAAGCTCTGGCACAAAGATGAAGTGCAAAAGAAAAATAACGCCCCTTTGTTACATTAATTACTTCTAGATGTTGAATAGAGACCCTTGTAAGGACACAGGTTCTCTCTCTTGCAGACAGGCTGAGTCCTGTGATTGTGAGATGGGGTCATTTGTCACAGGCCAGAATGTCCCTTTCCATGGCAAGGCCCCCCCTTTCTGTTACTGGTATCTTACAGCTGGGGCAGCTCTTTGTAGCTCTTGTAGGCCACAGGTAGCAGGAAGTTCTCCCCAGATATGCATTCATCTGCATATTCACAGGCTAATGCACGGATACACATTCATCTGCATATTCACAGGCTCACTTGCAGTCTAATGTTTTGACTCTGGAAGCAGCAGTAACCTCCTCATACAGCCTCTGTTTCACACCTGCCTGCAGTTCTGCCCTGCTCTGCAGTAGTTATGACTCTCTTTATACTTTAGGTCCAAAGGTTTGGTTTTCCCTGCTTATCCAATGTATTGAACATTTTAAGCCTCTCATCTCTCAGATGTTTCTTCAGGGAGGCAAAAACTTTTGCCACAGAAGTAGAAGTTGGCAGTGATCCCCACAATCCCAGTCACATACATTCACCTTGTTCTGCTGGCAGAAGAGATGAGAATCAACTTTCAGGGTCCCTCTTTGAGCCTTTTGTTTCAAGACTTCCTACCTTTTCTTTGCTCAAGTGAAATCCTCTCCAAGAGCTCCCACACTGCATCAAGTTTTCTCGGCACAACGAGACCATCTGTGTTTCCTGAAAGAGGCAGCACACAATTTCACTATTCACCTGTAAAATCAAACTGATTGACTCTGTCTAAGCAAAGCAAGGTCCAGTTTAATTGCAAAATTAGTCTTTCAGAAATTAAATCTCTGTCATGTGTGTTACAAATATATCAGCGTTTCCATCATGTCAGGACTATACACGCTGTTTTAAATCCTGAAATTTCTCTGTTGCTGATAAGATTTCCACTGCATGTGCAGAAGGTATTTCTGAGTGATTAAAACCCAGGAACTCCTTGATGTTGTTAATAATAAAAACTCTTTTCACCCTCTGAATCGCATTTGCTTTTTTTTTTGTGGAAATGTAAATAAAATGAAGCAAGATCCTCTTTTGCCAGTATCTCCACAGATGTGGGATGAGTATGGAATCCCATTTCTTTCGTCGTGGTGTCCCTCAGAGCTCCCTGTTAGATTCTGAAGGCCAATCAAACCACTACTGAAGAGCTGGTTTCAGATGTTCCCAAAGGGTGGATGAGGGCTGAGATGAAAAGGGGTCACAGTGCCCAAGCAGTGACCTTGCTGAGCTGGGACATGGGAGCTCTTCCTCCCCCAAACCTGTCTCCAGGCTGTGCCTGGTGGGTCTGTTCAACCAGGGGATGAAACTCCGGGAACCTGACTGTGAAAAGCTCAAATCTCTCAGAAATCACCGTCCCCTGCTCAGCACGCTCTGGGCATCCATCCGTCTGCCCTTGCAGGTGTGATTTCCTCTTGGACTGAGAGACACCAACTCCTGAGCCCTGGGAGACCGAGGTGACCACTGGTGTCTTGGTGGCACCTGTCCCTGGGAACACCTCACCCCTGTGGCCACCACACAGTGACCCAAAGCGTGTCACTGCTGTGGGGACGGGGATAAACCAACCTCCCCCTCACTGTGGGCTGGGTGGCGAGGTGAGACTGCGCTGTGAAGCTGCAGGTCATGGTGCCATTGTGGGGAGGAGGGCAGGAAGCAGAACAGGCCTCCCCAGGCCTGCGGGGCACGGCAGGCACAATGGCCCCCTGCGCCTGGAAGCGCTGGTCCCTCTGGCTGGGCCCAATGGGGAAAAAGGCTGATCTGGGACAAAATCAAGTGCTGGGTCCTGCATTTGGGTCATAACAACCCCGTGCAATGCTCCAGGCTTGGGG
>NW_010300593.1:1412-1717 GCF_000700745.2 Antrostomus carolinensis | reverse complement strand
CTCTAGTTTCCGCAGTTGTGATTCCACTGCTGCAATTCTGGCATGAGTTGGTCCATGCACAGCATCTGCATACGCTCGAAGCTTCTTCGCCATATCAAGCACAGTCTCATATGTATCATCCCGCTTCATTATTGCCAGAGCAGAAGCGTATTCAGGTGGCCCAAGTCGCACAAGTTTCCTCCACATTACAGGTGTGCATGGTACCAGGTCCGGATTCCTAGTTGTTATATCATCTGAGAAAATGAGCTCTACCACCGCCATTTCTCTCAGGCGTTGGATCCCCTGCTCTATGGTCTTCCACCCTG
>NW_010300593.1:426-1204 GCF_000700745.2 Antrostomus carolinensis | reverse complement strand
ACCTCCCCTGCAGCATCCCAAAGGCGGACTAACCAACTAATTATAGATTCGTCAGGTTGTCGTCTGTAATCCTTTCTTAGGCCTCTGAGGTCCTTCAGAGAAAAGGAGTCAGTATTAGCTCCAGAATCTGTGCCCCTTGATGTGGCCTCTGATTTTGGTGAGGGTCCTTCTCCTACATCATCATCATCATCCTCCACCTTTCGATCGGTCTTGTCTTTACACTTTCCACCTCTTGTATTAGCTGCGACAGCCATGGGTTGGGGCCTGTTGTCTGATTCAGCTGCTAGCCTGGAGCCTGGGATGTTAGCTGCAGCCTGGGTCACTGGGATAGTAACTAACTTATCTCCCTGTTCCCTTTCTGCTATCTGCTGCTCCATAGTATCTAGCAGAGTACGGTAAACAAACGCCAAGGCCCAGCTCACTGCAGTAAGTCTTTCCTCCTTAGTATTACCATGGCACTTCTCCCTCAAATACTTTGCCACCTCGACTGGGTTCTGAATTTGATCAGATGGAAAGTCCCAGTCTATAGGATCAGCAAATTCCTTTAAAGTCTGGCCCATATCCTCCCATTTCCCACTCCAGTCAAGATTTTTCCTGCTTTGTTTTACTCCTGAATCAAGAGTCTCTCTAACCCCTCTAGAAATCTCGGCTTTCATTTTATATACACTCCAGACAGTATAGGAAAGGCTTAATAAGTTAAATGCCAGAAAGATGGTTTCTTTTAAACTCAGGGGAAATTCAACATTTCCTAATAGAGATGTCAACAATTTGGAGGAGA
>NW_010300593.1:0-256 GCF_000700745.2 Antrostomus carolinensis | reverse complement strand
ACACATAAGACCAGCCCAATGACTATTCTGGTTAGTGCCCCCTGCTTACAGAAGCTACTTATTATGGACAACACCAGAGCTATTTTTGGGTAAGGAAATAACCCTAGGGACCACAAAGGTATTAAAGCTTCAAAAACCCCAAGGGACCAGAAATACCGGCAAACTTTCACCCCAAATGACATTATGAATTACCAATATGCCCACAAAACAACCAAGACCAAAATATTATTGTTATAGGTTTGTTTTCCACTGCCTT
>NW_010300592.1:0-630 GCF_000700745.2 Antrostomus carolinensis | reverse complement strand
AACCTTTATTCAGGGTCTTCACTATAACAATGGCATACATGTAATGTTTGTTAGGTAATTCAAACGTCTGAATAGATACTGACAGGAGTGAAAATATTCACTGGTAACATATAGTGACTCCTTCCAAATGGTTTCATCTAATCTAAAAAAGCCCACCATGAAAGACCAAAATTGGAGAATTATATACATTAATCCTGCCACAGCCTTTTGAATGTGAATAATCATTTAGAGACTTTTATATTACATTTAATTTCTATTTACCACAACAGAGTAACAACAATGGTTACATGTCTGGGAAATAAAGAGTGGGAATTATGAATGTACTGGGACAGTGAAGTGCCCCATTATTAAGGTGAAAGGGATTTTTGTGTCTTCCTGAGGAGTTCATCAGCTCTGTTGGAAATGTGGGGCCCAGGCAGGAGCAGCGGGACCTGAAGGCGAGGACAGGCCGCACCCTTCCCCGGCCCAGGAGCAGGGCCTGGAACAGGGGGTCACGACAACACCCGCGGCCTGCGCATCCCCGAGCCCCGGGGCCCTGGCCCTCCCAGAAGCTGGTCCGACTCCACCAGCGACTGCGCCGTTTCCCTGGGGTCTGGGGCGGAATTTAGAACCGGGTTTAGCCGTATTCAG
>NW_010300591.1:0-301 GCF_000700745.2 Antrostomus carolinensis | reverse complement strand
CAGGGCATCACAGCCTGCACCCCGCTCACCCCATCTCCTTGACCTTGCAGGGTGGAAGCCAAGTCGGTGATGGAGGCGTACTTTGTGTACAGCAATGGCACTGCCCTGCAGGGCATCACAGCCTGCACCCCGCTCACCCCATCTCCTTGACCTTGCAGGGTGGAAGCCAAGTCGGTGATGGAGGCGTACTTTGTGTACAGCAATGGCACTGCCCTGGACGTCAACCAGCTGAGCGTGTGCGTGCTGGGGCGGGGGCCCTGCACCCCCACGTGCCCGCACCGGCCCAGCCGCTCACACCTCC
>NW_010300590.1:13812-16055 GCF_000700745.2 Antrostomus carolinensis | reverse complement strand
AGGGGCATTTTACCTCAGTGACACCTGCAAACACAAATGACCTTAAAATTGCTAGCAGGTGTATAGTGTCTCCTTAAAATCTTTTCTCTGGGAAGAGCAGAGGTGTTTAACACCTGGGTCCTCAGCAGCCTGATGACCAGACTGTTTTGATGTACTCCCCTGGGCATGGAGAGATGTCTCTGAAGCTGGTGATGCTCAGAGGGCCTTGGCTCTGCTCCATCTTGCAGAATCTCAAAGAGCAAAGCACAGATGAGTGTAAGGAGACACCCAAAGCAGCCGACTTGTCACAACTGTTTTTCAACAAAGCTTGCTCTGCACCCAGCCAGGGCAGCCCAGGGCTGTTTGGTCTATCCAGGAACATGTGCTTCCAGTAAGCTCCTCTCGTGAGAGGAAGGTATGTTTAGAAAACCCAGAGCAATTTTATTTCCTCATTTCCAGACAGATAAAAAGAAAACAAACAAATAAAAAGAACCACAATAAAAAAAACCCTGGCAAAACTTTGTCAGAAACTCTTAGCAAGATAAAGTACCTGGTAGACAGAAGATATTGGGGAGGAGGGGCTTTGAGATGGCCCATGTCATACAGTCAAGGGATTGCTGGACCAAGGAAATGCCAAAGCACCCCAAATACCAATGCCTGGAGAGTGTTCTGGTGTGTGCTGCAATATCATGCTGCTAGCTGAGCTAGAGAGTGCAGTAAAACTTCTGCTGGGGCTTTGGAAAGCAGTCCTCAAAGCTGTTGAGATGAGAAGTTCCTAAATTATTGTTAGCTGAAAGATCTGCAGCATAAATAAGAGGCTGTTGCAAAAGTAATTTTCAAAGCAAAATTCTGCCTTAACCTTGCACTTGGCAAAGCCCTACAAAAGGTAGGTAGAGATTTCACTTAAATTAAGTCTGTCTCAACCATTGCACCCCAGGGGCCTGGTGGCCAGGCTGGAAGTGGGACTCTGCCTTATCCTCCAAATGAAAAGCACATAGGGCTCTCAGAGTTCACCCTCTGTGTATTTACTTTGGGGACAGGCTATGGAAGGAGCTAAGATCCTGACCTACAGTTACATCAGCTTATTCAGCTTCAGCAGCCAGAGCACGTGGCTATTAGTAATCTTGTGAAAAATGTAACAACAGTTGCTTAAAAATAAACAGCCCACTCAAAAAAGGAAGTTACAATAAATAAACTGGATGAGAGGTAGCAATAAAAAGTTTATGGCTAGAGTCATAATTGGCTGTAGAACTAAATGTCCCTAAAGCAGGAGGTATTGAATATTTTCCTCCCTACATCTTGCCATCGAAATTTCCCCCAACTGGAAGAAAGCAAGTGTTCTCAAGCCTGCATGCTGGGGAAGGAGACATCACTGTGTTTAGAGTCACCCCAGTGCTTCTGCCCACATAACTTCCTTTCTTGAAGTCACGCTGTGGAGAGAAAATGTTTTCCTTCCACTTGCTCAGCAGAGCATGGTGAGCTCATAAGCAGGAGACTTCAACTTTCAAATGTTGAACTTGTCTGAGGTCTGATTTCCCTCTTTATTTATGTTTTCTTCAGCAGCTTCCATGAACTGCGGCACACTCTGTTAAACTAATCTCCACCAGCTTTCACTCTTTGTCTGGAAAAGTTGCTGCGAGCTGCTCTGGTTGGCCCGTGAGTAATCCCCTAGAATTACTGCAATCCCAGTTAACCAGGACTTGACAGATGAAACTGGGACAGCTGAAAATGATGGTGGGAGAGGTTGCTGCTTACATCTTTTTTTTTTTTGGTCATTTTATACAACTTTAGCTCAAAACCAAATTGCTTAAAAAACACTCTAAAATAGAGTAGTAAAAACAGACAAACTCCCACCTGGTTTTACATCACCAAAACCTTGGACAAAGGAGAGGACCCAAACAAAACTGCCCATCACCAGGGAAGGGAACAGCCCAGAGCCCGGTGCAACCATGGCAAGTGCCAATCTACAGAAGCTCTGACCTGACAGAGCTCAGTGCAGATCCTTAGAGAGATGCTCTTAACTGCAACACCCCCCACATCTTGCAGAGATATTACCCTCCCACACATGTTGATATTGTTCTCCAGAAGGCGTGCTTTTATTTTTTTTTTAAATTATTGTGCTGGTAGAGTTAGCTGAAACTAATGAGTCAATGGCCTCACATTTTTAAACAGATGGTGGAGATATCACTTTTGATTCCAGTCAGCTGCTGTGCTCTGGTGCCTCTGAGTTTTGGACTGAGTGCTTGGGAGTACACCTGTAGGGA
>NW_010300590.1:11934-13797 GCF_000700745.2 Antrostomus carolinensis | reverse complement strand
GATGCAGGTTGGGGAGCAATGGTACCTTGCTGCAGGAATCCTTCTGCTGGCTTTAATGAGTTGCTTTTTCGGTAAGGGGCAGCTTCTGTCTGAGGCACTTCATGGAGGGAGGTGTTTGGCAATGGTCTTTTAAGGAACTTCCTGAAAAAGAATAAAATTGTGTCCTGAGAACAACTGGAACATCCTATCTGGCTCCATGTCCAGACAGAGAGCGGCTGACACAGTGATGTCAACCAAATTTCAAGAGTATCAGAGAGGCAGTGATCTGTCCTCTTGGAGAGATACTGGCACTTGGTCTCACTGCACATCTCCACCCTCTCTCAAGCTATAATGTTCTTACTCATGTTGAATACTGCCTCTCTAAGGAAATAGTCCCACTGGTTACAGTAGGACTACTCATGGCAGACACTAATAGTCAACATGAGTAAACAGCTATACGTGTGTGATGGGGCATATGAAGTTGTTCAGAGTCCTGTGGTTTGCAAGTCCGTGGGTAATGCTAGGGATATGTGTGTGCTGGTGAAAAATTCCACATAAATATCCTCAAGGTTGTGTTGAAATTTCTGCAGAGCTGAACATGAAGACATTTCAGTAATTCTAGTTGAAAAGATTTCTTTTCCTCTGTTCTAAACTTATGTCCTTCCCATTGTTGTTTGGGTTGTGTTGGCTGAGCTTAGAAAGTAACTATATCGACAAAAAAATAGTTTTTATAGATCTTGTGGTATCCAAATTCATGCTAGGACCCATATTTCCAGCTCTGAGCATGGCAAGCAGTGCCTCAATAACATGAGCTAGCTTCATGCTGGTTTGGTGTCAAGCATCTGATGTAAACTTCACAATGATGCTTTGATAACATAAGATAAAGGTCATCTCAGTCTCAGATGCTCTTCAAATTAGGTATTGAATTGAAATGGGTCCTGAAGGTTCCTTGTGTAGTTGGTGAGAGACTGGTGGCACCACTGGTGGAAACCTCCATGACAACATAGGGCAGCTAACTTTAGGATGGCCAAAGGGAAGTGTTGATAGTGACAGTTGCACAGTTACCTTTCAAGTAGCACAGAAAATGCACCACTGGTGGAAACCTCCATGACAACATAACTCTGGGATGGCCAAAGAGAAGTGTTGATAGTGACAGTTGCATAGACACCTTTCAAGTAGCACAGAAAAGGAAATGCAGAGGCAAATCAGAGCAAGGCTGTTTAGACAATGTGAAAAGACAATGTCTATTAGATGGGAGAAATGAAAGCCAAAGTAATACTGAGCAAAAGAGATTTACCTGCAGTGCATGAAGACTGGAAAAATTATCAAGTATATTGGTATAATTAGTTTTGCCACTTTAGGGATGATTCTAGTGAGTATATTTGTGGCTTCCTGGGTTGACTATGTAGTCAAAGTGTTAGCAAGAGAGCTGCTAGACATCCTGGGCCCATTCAGCAGAAAGGTCCACATATCCCAGTGGGCTCCAGGGCAGTGATGTTGGGCAGCCAAGAAAGGCAACTCTCAAGTGCATGCACACCTCCACAGCACAGATTTTGGGCTTTTCCAGTACCCAGTTCACAGGTATTTCAATAAATCCCACTCTGACGTGTTCCAGAGAAGTTGAGAATGGGCAAAAGGAAAAACCTTGTTAAGAGAATGGAAAAATCCCATTGCTAATGCCTTCTCCAAAGTAGCCTGGGGGCGGGAGGGTGCTTAGGGCTGTTCATAGAGCCTGCCAGTCCCACCTAATTTGTGTAGGAAGTTTCTCACCATTACAGTCTGCAGGGATGTTTCTTTCCTCTTAGTGACCTAATTTTGGTGAGTGAGCAACCATTTGGAAGGACCTTCCTGCCTGACTTTCCAACTGGAGCTTGAAGACAGCAG
>NW_010300590.1:0-11899 GCF_000700745.2 Antrostomus carolinensis | reverse complement strand
TGGTTCAGCATCCCCACGACTCCTGTCTGGGAGCTCCGTTGCTGCTGGTTTGCACAGACAAGGTGACACTTATTGGACAGAACGTGACAATGTTGCTAAAAAAAAATAGGTCCTTGGGATATAAAGCAACCTAATGCAAGCTTCAGATCCCACTGTGAGTAACTGGATGTGGCTTACTGGATTTGAAGAGAGTTTTGCCAAAAAGAAAGCAACTTTTTTTTATACAAGGCACATGATTTTCCTTTGAAAGAATGTTTACAGAATAGAGCTCATTGCTTCATCAGTCAGTGCATCCTTGATATTTTCATTTATGTGGTTTCTTATTCAACACGTGTTTGAATCATAAGACTTCTACCCCTCTATCTGAATTTATCTACTGGGAGCATTTTTGAGTGAAATGTCAGTCAGGTGCATGCCAGACATGCAGTAAACATAGTTTTTTTTTTTTTCTCTGCTCCATGTCTCAGTTCTCTGGAATTCCTCTCTGCTGCTTTCTCATCTTTATTGTTCCCTTTCCAGCCAAGGAGAAATCCAGAGCTTCCTCTGACCAAGAAAACATACTCAGTGAAGTCCTAGGACGAGCTTCTTGCTTAGCATCTTTGATCCATTTACAGCACACCAGGATGTCCTTTTGTCTCCCTGATGAGAGTCTTTCAAGATGCCTCATATTTTTTCAGCTGATCTATTCTGGTTTGGTACTGGAGGGCTCTCCTCAAAGCCTTTGGGTCTAAAACCTGACAGCAGCCAGTAGTGTTTTCCAGGCAGGTTTTCCATTTTTCCTTTATTTAAACAGCAAAGGAAGGGAAAATGGGATCGGTCAGGAGCACTGTTAGAGGTCAGTGGATGGGCAGAGAGCATGGCAAACCCTGACAGATGGAGAACCTCTTGTGTGGTGAGGACTCTGCACGTGCCCTCCTGTACCTTGCAGCAAGAGCTCCCTGCCCTCCTCTGGTCGGGTTGTCTCCTGTCTCTGACTTCTCGTGGGGCAGCTGCACGGATTGCTGAGGAAGTGGGCAATGCTGGAATGGGAACAGAATGTCATTATTTGCGGTGAATTATTTCTTCAAGCCGAGTGTAGGAGAGACTGTAAATATATGCACTGGCAGAGATTTAACATGCTTCTCTCTTCACCATAATAATGCATTCTTCTAGAAAATCTTACAGAAATCCAGGCCAGAATTTGGATAAAAGAAATAGCTGTTTGTTTTTCCCACACTTATTTCTTCGTTTAAATTAATATATCTAAGTATCCTCAATAGCGTGATGCCTGTGCAAGAATGATGGCAAGAATAAGCATGGGGTGATGTGAAGCTGAGCCGGGGTGGCTTGATGTTTGGTGGTTTAAGATAGATACGTGGCTTGAGAGGTTTAGAAATCCCACCAAAATACCATATGTAAAACATATGATGTTGCATGTATGCCCTGGTTAGCAATGCATGGAACTTTTTCCTGGCTGCTGTGTGCATTGACATCACAGGCAATCGTAGCTACTGGCACTGATGCCTGTGTCACATGGATTGTATGAGAACAGGGCAACATCTGGCAGTGAGCACTTCAGGCTCCTGATCAGAAAATTGAGTGTAAAGAGGAAATGTGGTGGTTCTCTTGTCTCCTGAGTGCTTTAAAAAAAAAAACCCCAAGACAGAGACTCAAGAACAAAACTATTTCTTAATGAGGCCTACGTGATCTTTCCAGTATTAACACTCTGCAATGAGGTCAGACAGCATCTCCCCAGAGTGCTGGAGTGGGGTTTCAAATGTGTCTGCAGTCAGCAAGGGCAGAACCCGACTGCTGAAACCCACAGCAAAGCCCTCTCCACTTAGAGAGGGAGCTGATGGCCATGGCAGCTTTGGTCCATGCTCAGCCACACATCTGAAACCATAAGGGTAGAGCAAACCTGTGAATGTCAGCATATGGGGAGATATTTTTCTTTGCATTTGGATGTGCTGCTGAATTTCACAGATAATGCCCAAGCTGGACAAGAGTCCTCTTCACTCACTGCTAGTGGAAGAGGATCTGCAGTGCTAACTGGGCCTGCAACTTCCCATTAATTACAAGGTGCTGTGATTGTGTATTTACATTTGCTGATGATGCTGATGTCTTTCAGAAGAAGGTATAGAGGATTTTACATGACTTTCAGCTGGAACACGATGTTACCAACACTCCCCCTCCCAGGCTGGTGGAGCAGTTCTGATTGCTTGCAGTGCTTTATTAATAGACTTGCTAACATCAAGGAATGCTTTATGAAGAATTAGGATACAGGGAAATGCCAGTGCCTGCACCTCTTGCTGCTTCTGCTAATAATATATAGAAATTACAAATACTGTATTTTTATATTCTATCTGAGACAACTTAGGGCCACCAATAGGTCCTCTTCCAAAGGAGCATACATCAGTCCTGACATCTCTGATGCATATATCAGAGCAGGGACAGTGACTGTGTGCTTCTTGCTTAGCAGTTTCGCAGAAGTCAAACCTAGGGCTTTGCAGGAGGAAGGGGTGGAAAAGAGGTGCATGGTCTTTGGCTGCTTTGCAGGCAATGGTGACAACTGCAGGTATGCACCAGCACAGCCCTGGTAGCAGAGACCTGAGGAGCTTTCATGCCTTGAGTGGAAATGGCTGCCCTTGTCCCAGAGGTGCTGACTGACTCATGTGCATTGCTCTGCAGGGGGTTATAAGAGTTGGCCTCAAACACATACTTGATTATATCTCAGGGCATCATGGCAGCTTGAGGTAGCCCCTTTTGCACTTCAGTGGGTGAGGAATGTGGCACCTGGTTAGCATCCCTGCTTCATGGGGAGGAAGATGATTTTCCATGAAGGGATAATAAGGATATAAGATGTCTTGTGATCACCTGTCATGAATGGGACAGGATCAAGCTCTTTAAGAAGCAAGACTTGGGTTCCTTGGCTTGGAGAGCACCCTCTTTGGGTCCTCCACCCATCTTGAGCTCTGATCTTAAAGTACTTGTAGTCCCAAATACATCTCTGGTTCCAGTAGATGCAGCCAGTGTTAGGAAAAATAAAGTGAGATAGACTTTACCAGGTCCCAACAGATCAATCAACTTCAGAAATAGCTCCCACCTGACAAGGATCAGGTATAACTGATGCAGGAACTCCTGCTGGTATGTATCTAAATATCTCTGAGAGCTAAAACATGTAGCCTCCTCTTTGCCTTTATTGAAATTTAAAAAAACTTATGGAGGTTCTGGTAATAATCAGGACTAGTTAGCTAGATGCAGTCATGGGTCTGAGGCAAGTACTGGGTTCCTTGATACTCATTTATAGTTTTGGACCAAACAAGTGTTGGCTATGCTGCACTGCTTGGACATCCATAGGCAAACAGAGGTCTGTAGCTTGACAGAGATGTCCTCCATTTCTGTCAAGAACAGTTCAGGTGAGCATGAGTAGGTAACATAACCAGGTAACTTAGGCTGCTCTAGACTAACACCTGCCAAATAGACTTAGCGTGCTGCTGAGCAAGGCCTTTGTGTTGCAAATCATTTTGGGTTAAAGCTTGCTGTGCAATGACTTTCCATGGAAATCACTAGAGGGTATTTTCTCCATTCTCCCACAACAGTTTATTTCATTTTGCCACAGTAATGGCATTAACTTCTGGGAAAGCAGACATGAGCTCCAGGTCTGTCTGTCTTATTGACTAGCTCCTTGGAGAGAAGACAACTCACTTTAGCCATATCCATGAAAGCCGCTGTGCCAAATAATTGAGGCCATCTGAAGCAGTTTGAATATCCTGTTCTCATGCACTACATCATCTAGCAGGGTGTGGAAGGTTAAACCATGTGTCTGTTCATGTATTCGAGTCACTTAGCTGTGTACAATTTGGTCCAGGCTGTGCTATTCTTTATCAGCTCTCCTAACCAGCAAGTAGTGTTTGCATGGGTGCTTCCTGAAGGACTGCCAAAAGAAACCCTCCAAAACAAGCAGCAGTGGTTCATGCTATCTTGTTGGGGTCCTTGCACTGTGCCTGGCTGACCCATGGCTATGTGTTTTGTGTTTGCTGATGTCCCCCCAAAGTTTCAAAGCTAACGCCAGTCATTAGCTTTGTGGTCTTGCAGTCAAAAGGACCTTTGCTGAAGGAGCACCTAGGGTGACCAAGCAGTTAAAACACTGCTCTCACACTTGGGTGCCCTGGTGTTAGTTGGGTGACCAGAGAAGATCCAAGTGAGAGCCAATGTGAGCATTGTGTCCTGCCTCTTCACAGGCTAAAATTGATAGGAACAAGTGCTGGACGAACACAGAACAAAAAGAAGTGTGGGGTAAGAGCGGATGGAGGGAGGCAAATAGAGGGGCAAAAATACAAAGGCATATTACTGGGCGAATTGCCTCATTTTCTGCTTCTGGAACACCCATATTTGGGGTAAACACTAAAACTCATCCCTGGATTTCTTCTGAGGGAAGGGGCATCCTTTCTTCACGGCTGATGGATCAGGCACCTTCCTTCACAAGCAGGCAATGAGTCCAACAGATCCACGTTTAGCGTGTTGAGCTGAGTTATCAGGCCTTTAACTTCCCTTTTTTTAACAAAGCCTCTTGCCTTTAAAGAAAAAATCCTCTGGTAAATTATCCTTTCCAGGTAGATGGAGGCAATGACACAGCCTTACATTGCCTGTTCAGATCAAAAGGCAGCCTGCTGGGAGAAAAAGGGAGGGGAAAAAAAAGTATTAAATCCCTGTGGGGTTTCTGAAGTAGGCACACATTATGAGCAAAGCATTCAATGATCACTCAAGAGGAGTTTCAGGAATCCTTTTCTTTGTATGGGCAGTTTTGATCTCAACTATACAAAGTTTTGGCCCTTGATGCTACCAATTATCTCTGTATAATATGGATTTAAAATACTTGCCACAATGTTTTCCTAGCTGAGGGCATCCTTTTTGCGCATCCAAAAGTGTGAAAGGTAACACAAAAATTCAGCAAATTGGTCCTTATCCTTTAATTCCTCTGCTTTAAACACCCCACAAGCCTTGGCAGGCTTTATGTACTAAAGACTTATTTTTTTTTGCTTTGGATTTCTGACTTTCTGCTTAGTTTTAGTTTGAAGACAGACTCTTTAGGTGGTGACATAGAAATGAATTGCAGTAGAAATACTGCAGATGAGAAAAAAACCAAAGGGATTCTGACTTCAGGTGGGAAATATTCTAATATGTAATAGAATACTATTTAATATTTTATTCTGATTTCAGGCAGGTGACTATTTTAAGACATTTTGGGAGGGTTTGTGTTTCATGCTGTGTGTGTTAAGGTCTGATATAAAGCAGAAATATCAGGGTCTTAGTAATTGAGTTCGTTGTGGCTATTAACTACAAATGTTCATATTTCTAATGCATAATCTGTATTATTTTTTTTAAATTGTTCTCTTCAAACAGTACTTGTAATGAAATCCCTCTCAAGACAGCTTAAATACAGGAAGCATTCACAGGATTGTATTAAAATAGAAAGCTTGAGAAAGTTATAACTGAAAAAAAATCTGTGCTTTTTCCATTCAAACTATTATTGGACAATGGGGAAAGAAAACAAACACCTTCCCCCTAAATTGATGAGATGATGTGTATTTTGAAAAATGGGGCACGATTTTGGTCTCACCTTTTATAACAGGATTTTCAGGAAACAAATTTAGACCTAAGTGTTGTTGACGTGAAGATGACACAGTTTCTTGGGAAAGCTGAGAATAAGGCACTGGAGACCAGCGCTGCTGGACCAAGTCCTCTCTTCCCAATGCACTTTGCTCCTCGTTAAAAGCAGTTTCTTATATGTCTCTACAGGTTGTACTCGTTTAAATACAACAGGGAAAAACTGGCAGAGGTGTACAGTTTACTTTTGATTTTAAAGCAGTCAAGTTAAACCAGCACCAGTACTTAGGGCAAATGTATTTAAACCAGTTAACTCTATAATCAGTTTAACTAGCGCTGATACTGTACCGAATTACATTAAATCAGCATAAGTGAGAGTTTAACCTGGTTTATCTACATCTGCTTTGGCCTTTGCACCAGTTTAATTAACTGGATTTACAATGCCGTGCTAGCAAAACGAGGTTGCCCTCACAAACTTTATCCCATGGACTTTTACTGAGTTTCCAGTGATTGTTCCTGGCCTGTCTATGGCTGTGTCCCAGTGCCAGCCGGCAACACCTGCTGGGGTCCAGCTCTGGCTGCTTCTGCCGCTGCCTTTCCCTCTGCCAGAGAGCCTGCAAAAGCCCAGCAGAGCTCAGCAGGATAAGCTTGCATGCCTTCCTGCAGTGGTCTTCGAGAAGCAAGACCCAAATTATTTCCCACTGGGACAATAATCCTCTGGTCCTTGGGAGTAGCTGATCACATGTACCCTGCTGCCAGCTCTTCTGACCTTGTTCTTGGGCTTGGATTTCTCTTTCTCAAGGTGGTTGTTCCTAGACTTGTATTAGTTCAGGAGAACCTCAGCTTTCACTTAAAGAAAAGGCCAACTGCCTACCTCTCAGCTTACAAATGAACCACCATATCCAAGGGTGACTGGGTGTTACTGGCTGAGAGCCCAGTTTAGAGCTTGTCAGATCCTCCTCTCCAGGCCATGGACCAAAGAAGAGAGTCCTCAGGCATCTCTTGTCCTTCCTGCAAATTCCTTCCCTGAATACCTCCTCAGATCAGGGAAGACAGACCATTTGTCCCTGCAGAGGCAGTTGTAACCCCTCAACACCCTCTGTTTAGACCTAGGAACTGCCTTGAGCACCAAGCTCAGTCTCTAATGTGGAAATCATGAAGGCTGTTCTTTTGATGAAGGACCAGAGAGAATGACTTAATCCCCAGCCTAGGCTTTTTTTTTTTTCCTAAAGCCAAGTCAGAATGACATTGCTCTTGCAGCTTCTGTTTGCGCCACTGCTGCTGTTGCTAACCATGGTCATGAGTTAGCATCTGGAAAGAGGAACATGTGAAAATCAAAACAAGGATATTGAACAACAGAGATGGTCCAGTTCCCCCTTGAATTCTTCTATTACCTCTCCAAATGAGGCAGATATAAAGAAAAGAAGGACTAGGAATTAGTGGATGATTCATTAGAGTAACGCAATTCATTCAGGAGCCCCAGCTGCAGAATTAATCACCTTCAGTTCTGCTGATAAAACCACCCTGGGACTGACAGGGTTTCAGACTTTGTTCCAAACTCATGACACAGTCTTAGAAACTATATTTAAAAATATGAATTCTACTTATTTCTCCTGGGGTATTTGTGTAACCAGGGGGCTTTTTCAATCTGACAACTCAAAACTTTTTCTAAGAGAAGCAGATGCAAACTTTGCAGTGAAATTATTAGGCCAGGCAGCAGCATCTTGTGTGGGACAGGCTGCAGAGAGCAAGGCTGTCCTGCTGAGACATGGGGTAGCTGCCTGTTGTTCTCCCTCAGAAAATAATTTTTGAATTCCTTTTCAAAACATCTGGTGGCTGCTGGCTGTCCAGCAAAGCCCTGCATGCAAACTGACAAAGCTTGGAGGAATTATCTCGCTGTATGTGGCTGCTGGTGTTCATGTATGTCAGATATACGCCACGTGCTGGTCTCGTGACAATCAGGCTAAATAGTGATTCTTTGAAAAACCGTAACTGGTATATACAGAGCAGCAGTTAAATTCCCATGGGTTTCATCCCTCTTGGACATTTTCCATCCTAAATGGGAAGAGGATTTCCCCACTATTACACTTCTGAGCTGCTGTGTGTAGAGAGCTTATGCTGAGAGCTGCTGCTTTGGTTTATTTTCCTGAGTGCAGGGAATGGGGAGAATGAACCCCTTGATTTGATAGTAGAAAGGATGAAAACTGCACCTTATGGGAGACAAAGCTCAAACAGCACTCAGGGTAGGCAGCAACTGTGATTAAATCCTGAATTAATGTGTGATAAATGTATCACTGGGAGGTGGTGGGAGCTGAGGTCTGAAACAGGGGGAGTGAGTCTTGTGTGGGCAAAGAGATGGGATGGCAGCTGGGGCGGGGAAGGAGAATGGGTGACAGATCAGGGGTCTGCAAAGAAACAGATGTGGCTGGAAATAAGAAACTGGGACAAGGAATGAGACAGAGCATGCGCAGAGAGGGGCTCTCTGCTACATCTGACCTGGAAGAGGGAAACAATTTAGATGAGATATTGGGGTTGGGAGATTTTAACTGGCAATATATGCAGCAGGAAGGGCAAAGAAATGGGACTGGGATGTTCCTATGACTGTACATAATCTCTCCATGGGTACTGGAAGCTTTCACTTAAATACCACCTTTATTTCTGTATTCAATGCTAAAAGCTTTTAAACGAATCTTCTGCCTTGTTGAGGGATAAAGAGTGATAACTTCTTGTCTTCTAGTCTGCAGGGGTAAATTGTGTTATTTTCCTGAATTTCACAGTGTACAATACAGAGTATGAATGCAAATGTTTGGGAAATTTCTTCAAAATTGTCATGTGTCTATTTTTTTGAATAGCAGCATTGACTGCTTCCTTTCCCCTTCAAATGAATGCACAAAGAGTTGGTGTGGGGGAATTCTTCCAAACTGGGAACTCTTCTGACTCGGGTGTCAATTTTTTGCCTCCTTATAGAGATATCAATCTATATCTGCTGCTGCCTGCTGTCAGCTAGAGATCCCCAGACTGTGGTTTGAGTAACAGTACTGATGGGAGAAACATTTAAAATGGTATTTGTAGGCCAGAAGAAGAAAAACACAAGTTAATGAGAATTCTAAGTGAAGACACCACAAATGAAGGAATTGCAACGAGTAATCATGGGGTGGGGGGAGAGAGGGAATAGCAGGTCTACTCGATGTGCTTGATGGACATTAAGTTATGCACCCCATGGTATCTGGAAAATCATTGTTGAAATCACAGGAAATGTTGGTTCAGAATGAGGAAGAGCTGTGTCTCCTGATAAACCCTTCTTCTGAGGAGCTGCATGGCCAAAGTCCTTCAGTCTCCTGAGCCTCCATGCTTCTTTCTCAGACTCGATGAGAATCCAGTTTGAAAAGGAGAATTCATCTAATAAGCTGAATGAATATTTTAACAGCTTTAGCAATATCAGACCCCCAAAAAACTGAACAATGCTGACCAGAGAGAGGATGTCTGCACAGCACAGGGGAGCCCAAAGTAGCTCATGGCTTTTGGAGGGGGTTATGTTACTTTGGGTGAAGAACAAGACCAAAGTGTCATATAGGCATTGCCTATATCACCAGATGTTAATCTGAGACTCTAGGAAGGAGTTAACAAGGCATGAAAATTTAATTCCATTTGAAAGATGGGAAAACAACAAAAAACCAAATGTGGGCAAACGGAATATTATCTTCAAGAGAGCAAACTCACATGTAGTTGTCAACACAGATGCTGTTGTTTGTTTTATTCTGGCTATGATTTTTATTAAATCATTCTTGACAGCAGGACCCGTTTCAGGTGATAGAAAACCAAGCTGTAAATTCCTGGTGATCCCTAAATCTGATTATGTGGCTGTATCCCAATGAAACCTGACTTTACCTCCTGGAGAGTGTCTGGGACTTGCTCATATTTTGTCATCTTTACTGGAGTGACAATGCTACAGAAATCCTACCTGATAAAGAGTCTTAGTAGGGTTATGCCCATAATGCAAACAATGGATTAAAGTTCATGTTCTGCCACTGATTTGATGTTTGACAAATGACCTTTTGTTTTTCACTTTGCTAAATGGGATAATCGTTCCTGGTCTTCTTCCTAAAGCAGTTTGACATCCATGACTAGAAAACACTCAGCAGTGCTATACAGAAATCAGCTATAGAGAATTGCTATACAGAAATCAAAACCTTGTGTCAACATGGTATTCACTTCGTCTCTAATTTCACCTCATACGTATTTTGGGTTTAATTTAATTTTCTTTATGGCAATCAAACTGCAATATCGGCATAACAGGATTCACCTTTAAGCACCATGTTTGTTTTGGGGCATGCTTATGTATTAGTGTCCTGCTTAGGCACAGTGGAAGTATTGTTTCTTTACCCTGAAAGATAAACTCTAAAAAAAATACTACAAACACAAATGATATCTATTATGAATAGAAGAAAGCTTTGTATGACTCGGCAAAACAGTGTGAAGGTCCCAATTAGCCCAGGTGCAATGAGAATTTGTCCCTATATGAATACCAAATACCAACTTTGCATTGCACAGCAGAGGGATGAAAGAAATAAAAGCTTCATGGTCTGATGAAAAGAAAAGCAACTTCCTCACTCCCTGAGCTGCACCCCCAGCTCTACTGAAGCTGCGGTATCTGAAGTGAAGCAGCATTGCCTAGGATGTGTATTTGCATACTAGATCTTCGGTCTTTAGAACCTGTGTTATAATTAAAACAGAGCTGAAAGCTCATAAGCTATACATTTTGAATAACAGCAGAAGAGAGTATCTCATTTTTACACCTGGAAACATAGAAGCAAAGTCATTACAGAGAGGTGAGTCCTGCTGCTTACTCCCTTGCATGAAAGCGTGTAGCATTTCTTCACTCGTGAAAACACAGGTCACCAGAAACAGCCCCCAACCCACAGAGGCTCAGGCTGTAAGTGCAGCTTAGCAGTGGGTTTTTTCCAAGTTGTTTTTGTTTGTTTGTTGGTTGCTTTTTTTGCCCAAAGCACTGTTAGCAAGCCTACTCCTTTGTCGAGCTATCCCAGCCATCTGCCAATGTGGGCTCAAAAGTACATTCTTCAGGGCCTTATCCAATTTGTTGTATCTGATTCATTAAAGTAATTACTCTTGTTATTAAGTCATTTCTTGGAGTTTGGCAGCTGCCTAATAATCTGGGACCTAAATTTCTAAACCAAGCTAAAATTCTTGCTTGGTTTTATTTTATTGAATCTTGTGTTGCCTGAAATGAGCAGAGGTCCTGGCTGTCCATGTGTGAGCAGTCCCTGGTGCAGCACCAAGCAGCTTCGGCAGCTGTGACCAAGGAAAAGGATGTGTGGAAAAGCCTCTTTTGTGGCTTATTTGGTCTGCTGGACTCAGTGGTGCTGCACTGATACAACAGGAGCTGTGTGATTTTAGCTGTGAGTGACTTGATGGCACCAGAATTATTTGGCATCAGTTATCAACAGCATCCTCAAATGTCCTGGGCTTTCGAGCTGTGTTGTGACTTCATTTAGCGAGGTCAAAGCTCTGGGGAAGTGCAATGAATGAAATTTCCTATGGCATTTCTGAACTGGAAGGTGCCTGTCATGCTAGCATCACAGTGGGCAAGGAGACAGGACAGAGCTGAGGAAGCTTTCTTGCCCTCTGGATTATAAAGAGAAACACCCCAATAGTCAGCACTGGTGCACAGCCCCTTGTGAGCATGGGAACAGAGCCCCGCTCCCAAAATCCAGCTCCCCACGGCACCAAGACCCCAATCTGAAGAAGAAAACCAGCAAGGCCAAACAGAATCATTTAACAAGTCCAGAATGGGACCCTCCACCCCCAGGGTCTCTGAACCCAAGGAGGGACCAACCCCCTCACTCACAGGGGCTGGGCAGGTACAGGATGTCTCTGATCCTTGACACCCCCTGAATCCTCCTGTGCTGAGACCTCCTTGCCCACCCTCCCTCCCAACCCTCCTGCTGCTGTCATCTCTGGGGCCTGGCATCTGTTGTGGGAGTGATGGAATATGGCAGAGACTTAACTCTGTGTTTCAAGATTATCTGCTCTTAGTTTCCTAATCCTGCAGGAGCCAACCAGGAAGATGAGGCAGCATTAAAAAATTTCTGCTGCAAATAATTGAAATCCAGCAGGCCCTCAAACGTTTAATTTTATTGCACCTTTCTTTGCAACATTTATAAGCTTTTGCCTATTTATAAAGGCACATAAAGTTTGAAGGAAGCCTCTTAGAGCTATAAATTCTCGTGCTGAGAACTTTTTTTGAGAAGTGCCAACTGTCCTGGGATGCAAATACCCATCATGTTTGTACCTG
>NW_010300589.1:0-13268 GCF_000700745.2 Antrostomus carolinensis | reverse complement strand
GTCTTGGAGATCTTTTCCAACCTTAATGATTGTATGATTTGAAGCAGCGCCATGAGGCGATGTGCTCAAGGATGTCCACCAGCAGCTCCCTACCAGCCCACCCAGTGACAGAATTACAGCTACAGCCCTGATATTTGAAATCACCACCAGACTGAGGGAGTTTTCCTCCCCCCTCCCAATGACATGGTCCCATGCCAGCTGAACATGGAAATGCTCCACACAGGAGCATCTCCCTCACCTCCAAGTATGGTCAGTCTGGATCAGCATCATCATCACCTTCACCAAGACAGTCACAATGTAATCTAAGGCAAGGAGGGAATGAGATGAAAAATTCAGCCTCTGTCTCTCTTACATGTTATCGATTAAAAAGGAAAAAAACCTTCCAGGAGAAATTATTTTGACACCCTTGAATACCAGCAGATCTATATTTTGTCTCTGTTTTTGCTCTTTTACTCCCTTATTTCTTTTGGAATGGCAATTCAATAATGTGCAACTGAACATTTATTAATTATACGAAGGTTTATAGAATATTTTTGAAGGGAATAACTGCAATCAGAAACCCTGGAACACATTCTGTTTGATTTCTGAGTGCATTATAACCGAGACTTAGCTGTTCAATGCAAAGCTGGGTTCCTGGCTTGTACTTGCCACTAGGAACTGCAGGATTTTTCCACCCCCCACCTCTTACTAGTAAAACATGAGTTTAAACACATACTCAACAAGGGAAACACGTCATGTATTTTATAATGCAAGGTCCTTTTGAGCAAAGTATCCAGCAATTTCTTTTTCCTTAAGATGCACTTTTATGTTCAATGATATTTCCTTCGGGATTTTCATTAACGTTCTGTCAAAAAAAAAAAAAATAGAATATTTTTTTTGTGTGTGAAATACCTTGACTGATGAATTTAGCATTTTCCTTCTGCTCTTATTTACATTTAGTGTTTTGATGATGTTAAATTCTACAAATGAGAGCGGTTTTTAAGTGTTCCTTTCAACACTGACTGCCTTTTCTGTTTGATTTCTCTTGCTAATGGTGTGTTGTCAATGCTGAATGCTGGAATTGTTGTTGAGCAGGCACAGCTGGATGAATTAAAGTCTCTCCAGTAACTCAAACCAGAAATGACTTCATCTCTAAACTTTCCATGTAGCACAGGTCAGAGCTCTGAGTAGGGACAAAAATAATGGGGTTACCAGAGAAAGAAAAAGTCAAAAGTACAAGTCAAAATATAGCAAGCAGTTTGGAGTGGCTTTGTGTGACTGCAGTCATTTCCCTCTGTATTACCAACGGGCTTTTTTACAGAGTGAAGCTCCGATGGAAACATTTGATAAGTAATTATATTTTAAGTTCAAATAGAGTATCTGCATGTGTGCATTTATTAACTATTTATTTAAATTAACTTTTGGGTATCCTAATACACAACCATTCACATCTAACAATATAATCTATTAATTTATTCAAGGAACTTTGCCAAAAAACCCCCAAACAAAACCAAACAAAAGCATTAAACACAAACATTTCCTCCTCGTTCATTCAGAGATCATCACAAACACCGAAGCTTGTCAGGGTGGCAAAGGTAGATTTTAAGATATAACATATTTAATTAATATGAAGCAATTTCTAAAGTCAACACAAGATGGGTACACTATAATTAGGTGTTGTTCCGTGCTCCCTGTGTGCTGGTTCCTGCCCAGGCTGCGGTGGGACCTGGACCCACTTCTCTTCCTCGACCCACCACCTCCCCAACAAATGTTACCACTTCACTTAATAAAAGCACTTGCCCCACTGCAGGAGCACAGGGAGCTGGAAAATTTCTTTTCATATCAAAACATTTCATCCATTTCCTTCTTTCATCATGAAGGGAAAAAAAAAAACAAACCAAAAACCACCCTCAGCATTTCCATGTTTTAAAGAGGGCAAAGCAGGAGCGGCCCCTTCCTCACACACCCCCTCAGGTGCCCTTTGCAGGTTCTCCTGTTGAGTGTTTCGTGCTCTCTGATGTCCGTATATGAATGAGGTGACATCTCCCATCAGTGGCAAAATTTTTAGTCTTTTCCTTAAGTGCGTGTAAAAGGTCTTGTATTTCCTGCAATTCCTGTATATACCCCGACCTGCCTGGTTTCCATGGTTGTTCACGACAAGCTTCACGCCTTCATCCAACATCAGCATTTCTCCATCTCGAACCGGAGCTGATACAACACAAGCCTCACAGAATCACAGAATGTTGGGGATTGGAAGGGACCTCGAAAGATCATCCAGTCCAATCCCCCTGCCAGAGCAGGAACCTAAATGAGATCACACAGGAAGGCGTCCAGGCGGGTCTTGAATGTCTCCAGAGAAGGAGACTCCACACCCTCCCTGGGCAGCCTGTCCCAGGGCTCCGTCACCCTCACTGGAAAGAAGTTTCTTCTCAAGTTTAAGTGGAACCTCCTGTGTTCCAGCGCACACCCACTGCCCCTTGTCCTACCATTGGGCATCACTGAGAAGAGCCTGGCTCCATCCTCCTGACATTCACCCTTAACATATTTATAAACATTAATGAGGTCACCCCTCAGTCTCCTCTTCTCCAAGCTAAAGAGCCCCAGCTCCCTCAGCCTTTCCTCAGCAGGGAGATGCTCCATTCCCTTCATCAGATGTGTTTAAAAACAAAGGTTCAAAAAAAATCTTTCTATACGTACGTGTTCAAGGGCCTTTAAAACTCAATGTTCTGTGCTGAAATCAATTTACGATATCAATAGCCAGTAATTCCCAGAGCGTAAATTGTGATCTGCTGTTTACCATTGTAATTCTGAAAAATCAGTGTCACACAAATACAGATATTAGAGATGAACCTGAGAGGATGAAAAAGTTACTTTTTATCAGCGAGCTAAAGCATCCCATAGTGAGAAAGTTCCATTGGTGTAACATTAAACCCCTGGCCATGCAGGTATTCTGCATTTTAATGTGATACATTTCTGTATTTCAAGTGAGTTATGGTAAATTAAAAATCTCGTTGCTGGGAGAATATGCTGAGAAATCCAGAGCTGATGTGCAGCATCGCAAAAGCACCCACAAAAGCAGACATTGCTGGGTAGGGCTCGAGGTAGAAAAACGGATTAATATTCACGTGTGCAAGAAAATCTGTCAAACTCCTACCAATAATTACAATCTGCTGATCTTAATAACTCCAGCTGGCTAATGGTCAGTCTGTACCCTCGACTTTCCATCCACGGTGATGGCAGATATTGCAGCGCTTTAGCTCTGGTGCAGAGGTGATGACTTTGACAACAAACTACTTCTACTCAAATCATAGAACGGTTTGGGTTGGAAGGGACCTTAAAGCTCATCCAGTTCCAACCCCCCTGCCATCAGCAGGGACACCTTCCACTAGACCAGGTTGCTCAAAGCCTCATCCAACCTGGCCTTGAACACTTCCAGGGAGGAGCAGCCACAGCTTCTCTGGCCAGCCTGGGCCAGTGTCTCACCATCCTCACAGCAAAGAATTTCTTCCTAATATCTCATCTAAACCCCTCCTCTTCCAGTTTAAAGCCATTTCCCCTTGTTTTGTCATTACCTGCCTTTGTAAAAAGTCCCTCCCCAGCTTCCTTGTAGGCTCCTTCAGGTACTGGAAAGCTGCTATAAGATCTGCCCTAACTTTTTCTTCTTCTTCTTCTTCTTCTCCTCCTCCCTACATCTGGTGGTCCCTTGCATGGAGGACAAGAGTCGTTCCTGCTCCAAGGGGGTGTGTGGCCAAGGTGTCATGTCTCCAGGGAGAGGTGAGGCAAGGCAAGGCTGGTGGATCCAGCTGCCCTCACAGAAGTTCTCCTTATCACACTGGCACTAACCAGCTCACTCCTGCAAGGCCAAGTCCCAGCTCTTAGCAGTCCCTGTGTCACCTGCAGAGCCCTGCATAGGCTCTGACCCAGGGAAACAACGGGACCTCTTGGCAGGGAATTTGGCTATCAGGGAGGAGGAGGGTCCATCTGCTCCTGCTGGGGTGTGGCTTGGCCCACACAGGTGTTCCCAATCTGCTTCCAACCTGCTCAGATGCTCCTCACCTGCGCTCCCATTGCTCCACCCCCAAAATACTCATTTCTTTTAATTCAAGGAATTGAGGCACAATCTGAATCCTTAGGAAGTCTCTTTACTCAGAGACACCCTGGTTGTGATGTCAGCCCAGAGCCGGTGTGGAAACAGCTGTGCCACCACCTGCCCTCCTGGCTGGTACCATGTAGGGAGACCAGCACCCCATGGCCCCCAGCTTCCCTCCTCCCTTACCTGCTCACGGGGATCATGTGGGTCCCACAACACTACCCCATGTCCCACCAGCCCACCCTGCTGTCCCCACCCTGCCTTCTCCATCCCTCCCTCACCGCAGCCTGGCACATGCTGCCTGTCCCCCCACCAGCCCCTCCACAGCGTGCCATCGCCTGGCTCATCTTCTGCTTTACTGGCCCCTCTGGCTTTCAAGCACAGTTCAAATTGCTGTTTGAACCTTCTCCAGAAATCCTCAGCATTTGCCCATCATTTTTTAAGGCTGGTGGGGGATTTACCCGTTGTGATGGCACCGCAGCAGCCGTTGCTGTCCCTGCCTGCAGCGGCCGGCCCGTTTCCTCCAGCACAGGTCCGTTTTGCTGGTGTTCACCAGGCTCTCCTCCTTTTTGTTATTGTTTTTAGCATTTTCAGAGCCAATTTTAGGGTAAAGTTGAAAAGGCAATAAGATCTTATTTATACAGCAAACACAGGAGTGATGCTATTGGGGAGAAGTCTCCAGTACCCCGTGCCTCAGCCTCTGCTCCCAGTACACATGTCGGGGTGTGAACGTGCTTTTGGGACTGTTTGTGGGGCCAACAGCGAGCCTTGCACCTTGCTCATCTGAAAAATGTGTGATTTTAACTTTTACACTGAGCCTCAGCCCTTCAGAGGCCAGTACAGTTGCACTGAAATTTATTTTGTAATTTCAGGAGCTATTTGTGAATTAGGCTTTGCCATCCTCACCCAGCTCAGAGCCTAAATACATCTGGCTTGTCAGCCTGCAACTGGTTTCTGACCCAAATTACACGTTCTTGTGATTACTGATAGTTGTGGTTTCATGCAGAGAACACGGTCTGCTTTGCTGGAGCCAAGAGCCACCCGAGAAGCTCTGCCTGTCTGTCCTCCACATTGGCCAAGTCCATGATCCTGTGAGCACTAAGAAGTGATGTTTTTGAAAAATCATCAAATTATTTTTTTTTATTTTTTTGAAAAATTTTGAAGGAGGTTTTTTCAAAATTACTACATTTTTGAAAGCTCCAGTGCACTGAAGGAAACGCTGCTTTGCAAATACACTTGAAATCTACCATTTGTTTTACATATAAATTATTCTCTGCATTTCTCACCCAGCATAGACAAGGGAAGACCCCACAGTGCCCACTGCTGCTCCATCACCCACAGCTCCTCATTGCCCTACCCTTACATCTGTCTCCAAGCTGCAGCTTGTACAAAATAAAACAAATCCATGTCTACCCCACTGTGGAAGAATAACTCACCCCAGCCAGCCCCCCTCGCTCTGCACATGAGCTCCTCATCCTCATCATCATCGCTCTCAGATCCCTCAGAGGAGGCTGGGACCCAGCACCCAGAGACAGAAGAAGGTGGCTGACAGATTTTGGAGCAGCCTCCCAGCAATGTATCTTCTGCCAGAGAGATACATCCCATATTTAATCTCAGATCCATGACCAAATCATAGAATTTACCAGTTTCACACGTGCTGAAAGTTCAGATTAGCTTCTGCGGAGCAACTGCTTGGAAAAAGGACATGAAGGACCAAATCCTGCATTCCTTCTGCTTTCCAAACTTCTAATAAATGTGAATTTTAGACCTGCAAGGTTTGTGAGATCTGACTCTCTGCAGCTATGACTCTCTTGGTATTTCCACTTAAAAATTTTATTTTCAAGGCATCATAATTGTATGTAGTTTTTCTTGGATCTGAAAGACAAAAAGCCCTAACAAGTCAAAGGCTTAGCCTGGGAGAAACAATTGATCTTCATAGAGATGGAAAGACATTTTCAGAAAGGAAATCTGAGAGTTTGACATTATTTTCATTCTTATCCAAAATCGCTTTGGTTTTGAACTCACACTTTATCAACTGTAGAATTCACTTCGGTGTAAATCTCCTTGATTTCAGCCACATTTTATTCCAAGGATAAACGTGATTCCATTATTCTATTACAAAGTACATTAAAAATAAAATGTCGATGACAACTTTATCACTTAAGATGGCATTCATTACATACGTGTAAGGATTTTTTGGGGGTTTTCTTTTTTCCCCAAGAAGAGCTTCATTTGGATTTCTAACATATAGCCACGGATATATACAGCAGCCAAAGAAGCTATAGCCTGTCATTTCAATAAAACATGTATGAAAGCATCCCTAAGCACCTCCTGACATGTCAGGAATATACGGTGTAAGAGTGCGTCCATGTCAGCAGTGACAAGCTGAACCTTAATGGCTCTAAAACAGTCTTTATGGTTTACCGTACCCGTAATCCATTTTATAATGAGTGCTCAACTAGATACAACGGTTCCGTGAGTCTCCTCTGCCTTTTAACTCACCCCAAGGTGCTTAGGTGATGGAAAAAAACCTCCAAATTGTGGGTGATCCTTCCAGAGAAGCATTACGCGCTGAAATACTTATGCACGACAGATGAATTAAGAATAAGGCTTTACTCTAATCCTTAAGTTTCCTTCTGTGGATTTTAAGAGAGACCAGTATTGATATTTTACTGGAGTTTTGGGGGAAAGGTTTTAAATTTTCATTTTTTTTCAACTTACAAAATGCAGGGAAAGGGAAGAGGTGCTGTAAGCCCGTGATAGACACCAACAATATTTAGAGTCGGAACAAAAGCAGAATATGGGATTTCCTGTCATGATTGCACCCCAATTCTGCGCTCTTTATCCATGCAAAATAACAGGGTTGCCAGCAAAGAACAGGGCAGCTGTGGCCAACACGTAGCAGGAGCAGTAGCATAACCTGCATGTTTGCAGCAGTCTCATAACGTAACCCATGGAAATGAAAAGCTCTTTGCATACATCAGTTGAAGAAACTGTTCCTCCTTGTAGGGGGCAACGATCTGTAAGAAGTCAGGGTCAGGCACCCATTTTACAGAAAGGCAAAGTAAGGTTCTGATTTCCAGTGAAGTACCAGAATTGGAAATAAAGAGCAGGAATCTTCAACTGAATGATGTTTCCTCAGCCATACTTGGTTTATTTATTCAGGGGGGGGAAACGTGCAGACAGCGTGAGGGTGAAATGAAACCCTTGTCTCTCGCAGCCCCCCACATTGCCTACCGGCCTCTGTGACAAATGCTTTGCTGCCTTCCCAGGCTGGTGTTTCACGTTGGCTTCTGCCCATGCAAATATTTCCATGCGTGGTTGTTACTCGTGCTCCTGTGCGTGGAGCTGAGGCTCTGACACTGGCATGTAAAACTTTAGCAACTGAGTCCTTAGATGGTTTGGCCACTGCAAGCATTGCTGACCCAGAGAGGAAGGAAGTGTGGGGAACAAAGTGTGGCTGCCCAGGGAGGTGGTGGGGTCCCCATCCCTGGTGGTATTTAAAAGATGTGTAGATGTGGTGCTTAAGGACATGGTTTAGAGGTAGATTTGGCACTGTTGGGTTTATGGTTGGACTCGATGATCTTAAAGGTCTTTTCCAGCCAAAATGATTCTGTGATTCCACGAACCTCTGCACAGCTGCTGGCAGGTACTGGCAGCCCGAGAACAGCAGAGCAAATTGGTTGTACCCATAACTTACATGGAGACCAGAAACACAAACACCTTTTACAAGAATGTCTGAGTTTGGGATGGTTGGGTTGGGTTTTTTTGTTTGTTTGTTTGTTTTTTAAAGATGAAATTATGTTTTAAGTCCTTTTAAATAAAAGTCTTTTAAATATAATAATAAAAATAATAAAAAGTACTAAATTGCTGCTTGGAGGCCATAGCTCTGGAGCAAGCCAGTCATCTCAGTCCCTACCCATGCTGTGGAGATCCCCGGGGAAATGCACCCCTTCCCTCCAGGTCCCCCACCTGCCATCCTTGGGCACCCAGGAGACCCTCACTACCATCCAGCTGCTCTCCCTGCACACGTCTTCTTTCCAAGCCCTACTCCACACTGGTTCCTCCCCTGCACCCCTGCTCAGAGCACCCAGAAAGCATGCCCAGCTCCTCCAAGGGACACCCCCCCAGCACTCATGTCCCCCCGAGGACACCTTGTCCTCCCCTAGAAAGGCAGACTGAGCATCTCTCCTGCACAGGCTGGAGGTGGCCAGGTGCCACCAGGAGGTTGCCCCATGGGTCCAAGGCCCAGGGGCTGGGTGCATGGAGTGCCCAAGGGGGAGAGGAAGGGAAGCAACTAGAAACAGCCACTTAACGTCTATTTAGAGCCTGGGAGCATTTGTGAAAGCCATCCCCATTACTGTTGAAAAGATGCAAATTTGGTGAAATAATCAGCTGTATGGCTGCAGGCTGTTTCTCAAGTACCCTGATTCCTTACAGGAGTGAAGGTATTAGTGTAAGACACACAGCAAGGCCAAGTTCATGTTGCTCAGAGGTAGCCCCTAACCAAACTCCACCAACTGCTATAAAACAAGATTTGTTATCCTGGAAAGCATTGACAGTTCATCCAATAAAGCCCCCAAAAAAACAGAACCCTTAAGGCTGGTTGCAGGGGTGCAAAAAGCAGCGCTCACAGGCATGTCTGACAGAGGAAACACGTGTTGGTTGCCACCGTGCAGAGCCCCTCGCCCGTCCCACGTTGGATACCCATCAATTAAAGCAATTGCCTCGCATCAGATTTTTCATCAAAAAATCCCTTCGTTTGTTTAAGGATCCATTTATCTACTGTGATAAAGTAGAGAAAGAAATCTCTGCGCCAGGCATAGCGTTCGCCTTGAATTTAAAGCTGGGGAACAACTGAGGAGGAGCTCTGCCTTAAAATCGTTGGGAAAATAGCTAAATGCATGACTTAATGCAAGGTGTTAATCCACCGCACATCTGCAGACCTCCCTCTCCACCTAGCAGCTTTATCTGGCTAAACTTTGAGGAAAAAAAAATAAAAATTAAAAAAAAGAGATGTATTTAAGAAGAGGGTAATATTTAAAAACAAAACCCCATTTTCCTAGTATTTATTATTATGAATATTGTACTAACTAGCTTGTAGTGCTGTAAACCATAAACTACATATTTAATTTCAAGAATATCAGATATATTCTTAAACCTCCAGTGTCTTCAACATAGACAGAAGGTGAGCCTTCAGTCAAGTATTTGATTATTACAATTGCAGCCCTCCCTAAAAATGGTTTTACAGTCAATGACTTAAAATAACATCACGGAAACCAAAATATATATTATCATCAGGCACACATTCAGCTGTGTTTATGCTGTGCATACGGTAGTACAGAGGATAACAATGTAAGGCATCATTTCCAATTTTGAAATATTATTTTCCTGTATAAGGCATAAGGAAAAAAAAAAAAAGCAAAAACAAAACAGTTCCAGTTGCTTTATACCACAGTAATGGAATAAAGTGGAGCTGGAGAGGGTGTGTTTGTGTGCACAACAGAGTTTATACTACAATATACATCTTTATGTATTATGTATTCAGTTTTCTCACATTTTTCTCAGTGGACAGATATTGTGCTGTAGTTCTCCGAATACCCGAGAAAAAAACATTTCAACAAATTGCATTACTTGTCTATACAGATACTATAAGAGCACAAAATAGGCAAGGAGAGTCTTCATCATAGAAAGCCTTTTTTTGATTCCTCTCCCCCCATCTTCTGTAACAACATAAAAGATACTGGTATGACAAGTACTCTGGTAGTTTGTTCTTTCATTTATAATTTAACCACAGCCTATATAACCTAATCAGAAAAATGTGGAGTGTGATTAGTACAACAATCGAATACTGTTGGGCTCCTTGAACAACTCAAAGAACAATACAAAAGAAAGTGAAAAAGAAAGAGGGGGGGGGAAAGCAAGGAAAAAACATCGCAGACATATCAGAAAATATGTGGTATTTCTTTAATATTTCATTTTAAACTACCTAATTGTGTTTTTAAGCTTCGGTTCCTGTAATTTTGCAAGACGAGGCATTCCAGTGAGAAAACATATGGTAAGGGATTTTTAAACCACATAGCTAGAGTGCATCATAGACTTATCTGCTGCTTTAGTGTCACAAAAATCCACCACTGAATTTATCCAGTCACCCATTAAAGAAAGAAAAGAATTAAAGGAAAAGGAGTTTAAAAATCCCCAAATGCTCTAAAAACTACTGGAAAGTGACATCGGGTTCAAGGCAGAAGCTAGGTAGATCTGTGAGACTTCCCATGGCAGGAAAAGTGGCAATTCGCTCTCTCAAGGCTGCTGGTTATTTCAGGATACTGCGTAGTAAATATTGCATTCGGTTGTGACAAACTGTCATCAGCAACAACTCGGAGCAGCGGCTTGGCTAAAATGAGTTTTAATGAATCTCATGCCTGGGATTGAGGCAAACTTTAAATTGTGTGTCCCTTCTCAAAGCTTTTCTCAGGCATGCACACAAGGCGTTGTCTCCGTCCGTAAGGAGCAAAGCGAGGTGCACTGTAGTTTGGCACGTAGGAGCAGGGCAAGGAGATATTTTCCAGGAGAGACACTGAATCAGCACTTTATACGGCACTTTCCGAGGGGATGTCAAGACATGATAGTGACAAACTTTGACATTTGCATGTGGCAGGGTGAGTTGGGTGCTTTGAGGAGATGCTCCGGCTCCCAGGCATGAAGGCTGCACCCCAGGAGCCTTCTCCCAAAGCCTTGGCGCTGGCTGGAGTGGGAAGGGTTTCCCTGAGCTGAGCTTAAGGTAAGAGGAGGACATGGCCAGGCTGGGCTGTAGAGGAATTTCAGGCAACGCCTGGAAAAAAAAAAACCTCAGCGCCACAAACACCAAAGGCAATCACAATGCCTTGGCACTAACATAAAGCGTTCTGGTTCTGCGGGAAGCGGAGTTAAAAGAAACTTTTTAAAGGCCGGTGGTTAACTCTTGGTGCAAAGAAAGGGAAACACTGCAGCAGGGCTGCGTCACGTAACTGTTTAGCCCAGGCTGAATATACCAGGTTTGTAATCGGTGCGAGAAATCAAGAGTGCTTCCAGTTATTTGTTCAGAAATGCTGCAAGTTTGCAAATTAGCCCCTTGCAAACCTTTCCTTCACATCCACCTGAACAGTAGTGAGCATCCCTGTGCCTGTATCTGTGCAAGCTTCTGCCTCCTCATCCTCTTATTATCTAAATTTACCTGGAATTGGTCTTTCCATTTTAATTTTTTTTTTTTTTTTTTGCTGCTTATCTTGCTTGTAAAAGACAAACTCTTAACCCCTCGCACTTTAAGGATTCCCCCAAGGTTGTCTGCTTTTTTTTTCCCCGCTGGGAATTTTGAAGTGTAAGGACTGAGAAAAGTATAAGGTGTTAATCTTGATAATTAGTGCACAAAACCAATTAGAGGTCCAAAAAACCTTAAGGCACAGAAAGTGATTTTTTGTTTATTTGCTTACCTTATTAAGTTAAATATCTGTCTGAATTAATCACTAATGAATGTGAAGAAGGCTCAATAGCACTGGCTTAATGAACAGCAGTGTCAAATGCATTTTACAGGGCACCAAATCACTGGGTATTGTAAGCCAAGTCGCTATTCAAAATCACTTTTCTGCCCAATTTTCTGTTTGCAAAGCAGTAAATTATTTACATTTATTGTGCTTATTTAAGCACTTAAACAGTATGAATGGAGTAGAGGCACATTTTTTAAAAATATAGAATCATTACGCAACCCTGCTGCTGGAAATTCATGTCATTTTCCCCTAAAGGCTGCCTCCCCCCCCGCCAAGCTTTCTTTTACAACAATTCTTGCAACACCCTATTATTAGATTAAATATATTTTTCTCCGCAATTTACTATTTTGCATACTTTCAGAGGAGTACTGTAGGACTGAAATTATGCACGCTAAGAACGGTCCCTTTCATACTTGGGTAGTGGCTTGAGCAAAGTTCGTGTGTTTTCTGGCTAAAACTGTGTTGTATTTCACGGAAACAACTGCATTTTCACTCTCTTTCCATCTATTATTCACAGCATAAACATCTGCATTGTAAACGTCAGATATACTAATTGTCATGTCTCCAGTTCTGGGTATTAATTGAATGTGTTCAATATTACTCTTTTGGCTAAAATAATAATTAAAAAAAAATAAAATTAAAAAAAAAATCTTTTTAAAATATCTTTTTTTCTGTTAATATGTCAAAATGTATAGCCATTTATTTTTTGAGCAGGCACAGAGCCTTTAGCAGCTATCTCTTATGCTGTTCTGTTTTTGTGGGTTGGTTTTTTTTTTTTCTTGCTTTGGAAAGGCTTCATGAAATCTTTTCCTGCTGCAGATTTTGGCTGCAGGGACACGCAGGAGGAAGGTGAGCTGATTCATCAGCCCTGCGTTAGAGACACATAATGGAATATAATGGAAGGGAAAAGCCTCATGACAGAGGAGCAGAAAAAGTGGAAACCCACAGCTTTCGAGGATCTCCTTCAAGGTGATTTTATTTATTTATTTTTTTTTTTCTAAATTGCAGCCGACAGAACAATCAAGTCGATGTTTTGTAGTAAATACGTAGCCAAATGTTTGCAGTAAAAAAAAAAAACAAAACCCAACTTTGTTCATTATTTTAGCCATGCAATAGTTTGTAAGAGCACACACACAAGCTGCACGGAAGCTCATGCACATAACCTAGTGTGGATACAGGCAGGTTCTGACTTGGTGTGCTAGTCCTTTCCTACCTTGCCTGAATAAAATAAACACTAATAACCTTTTGAAATACATGTTGTGGGAAGGTTTAAAGGGGAAGAGATTGCAAACTGCATCCCACAGATGTAACTATTTCAGCAATTTGTTCAAAACGCAACGTTAAAAAGTCCCACGCTGTTCGTAGGAGGTTCTATAGGAGTAAACATTAGAACGGCTGTAGTGATCGAATTAAAAGAATCCCACTTTAAAAATCATATCGATATTAAATTAGATGGTTCAGCTCCAGAGTCCAGCACGGGACAGAGGCCTGTGCTGGGATCAGAGCCAGCCGATCTCCTGCCTATCTCAGCTCCTCTGCTCTTTGTTACTTCATGCGATACCGAAGATCAAACATCCCGACAGTGTGTGCTGGGGTGTTGCTGCAGTCCCTGTCACACGGGAAGATTTTTTTTTTTTAATTTTGCCTTTTTTTGCCTTTTTTTTTTCTCTATTTAA
>NW_010300588.1:617-858 GCF_000700745.2 Antrostomus carolinensis | reverse complement strand
GAAAGGCAGGGGTGCCCGCTCCCCGGCCGGCCGCAGTCTGGAGAAGAAGAGGAGGATGCTGAAGGCTCACCCTCGAGTCCCAGGATTACAAAAGCTGAGAACTACAAAACTAAATACAAAGGGGAGAATCAGCGTGCGAGCGAGCCAGCCATCCGCTCTCCGGTGCCCAATCCTGGCGTTCCCCGTGACCGTGGGGTTCGTGTCGCTTCCTCCCTCCCGGTGCCAAACAGCCCGTGGGGAG
>NW_010300588.1:0-549 GCF_000700745.2 Antrostomus carolinensis | reverse complement strand
AGGCTGCTCCTCACACCTTGTAGTAAATGTTGGCTGGGCTCTGGGGGGGCATCTCCTGGACGATGTAGACGGGGTGCCCGTAGTCCCCGCTCACCTTCTCGTAGTGCGGGCAGTAGTTATTCTCTGTAGTCCGTAAGGGGATGATGATGTCGCTGGGCTCGGAACCCGCGTTCCCGCTGCATTTCGGGCTGGCCAAGGTGCTGAGGGACAAGGCTGCAGCTCGTTGCTGCGTGTGCTTCCGGTGCCGCTTGCGGATCTTGATCAAGAGGACGACGAGGAAGATGATGATGAGGATGAAGATGACGCAGCCGGCGCCGATCGGCGCGAAGACGGCACGCCTCAAGAAGCCGTCGCTGGGACCTTGGGTCTCCTGGCCATCCTGGTTGACGGAGCCTGTGAGGGAAGGGGAGAGGGGTGTCAGAGCCTGGTGAAAGCCTGCACCCCCCCCTCTGCGAGGGGCTCTGTGCAGCTGGTTCCACCCCCCATCCCAGCACGGATCACACCCAGCGGGGTGGGCCAGCCCTGGGACATCACAGGCTCTGGGCAGGG
>NW_010300587.1:0-327 GCF_000700745.2 Antrostomus carolinensis | reverse complement strand
CTTTCTCTCTTGCCCGTACTGGTCCTCCTAAAATACCCCTTCGAGGGCTGAAGTTTTGCACGTTTCTTCATGCCCCCCCCCCAGCACTTGGGTAAGGACATGTCCGGGAAGAACCCCCCTGCGGGCAGGGCGCCTTCACAGAAAGGGATTCCCGGAAAAACTGGTGGTCTTGCGGCCATCCTTGCAAACGATCTTAAACGATCTTTGAGATAAGCTTATCACCCTGTGGTTCCAAGATGTCTGGTGGTCTTGTCCAAACAATCTTTGAGACAAATCCATCCGTGCAGTTCCTCACACCTGTCAATGACGATACAGAGATGCTCTCCC
>NW_010300586.1:0-474 GCF_000700745.2 Antrostomus carolinensis | reverse complement strand
TGAAACGTGAGATGAGGTTTAAATCTGTCGGTGCTACAGGACACCGAGGTGAGAGCCAGAGCTGGGCAAAGAAAATCCCAGCAGGATCTGCGTGGGGGACGGTCCCACCTTGGCCTTGCTCCCCGTGGGAGGTGGCAGCCACATGAGATGTGGTGGAAAGCTGGCGGGATGGGCACTGGGGGGGGAATCAGGCAGCAGGCACAGGGTGGTGCCCCACCTGCCATGTGCTCAGCCCCGGGTGCTTCCCGGTGGTGGCAGGGACAGAATTCATCCCCCTTGGCCCAAGCTGCCGGCATCCCGGCCCGACATCCCCAAAGCCACAAGAACCAATGAGAGAAATAGGTCAGATGAATCATTTCCTCCGAGTGCCTATTTTAGGCCTCCATTTCAAGAAGCAACGCGTCACGCTCTGCACTCCAGCACCTAAAACGACCAAATCAACCCCACCGGGAAAGGGAGGACACAGCACCCGGG
>NW_010300585.1:0-292 GCF_000700745.2 Antrostomus carolinensis | reverse complement strand
AAAAAATTAAATAATGAAATTGAAAATTTGAAATTTGAAAATTTGAAATTTGAAATTTGAAATTCTGAGAAAAAATTTCAACCAAAAACCAGAAAAAATTAAAAAGAAATTGAAAAAAATTTTTAAAAAAGGAATTTTGAGAAAGGAAAAATCCCCCCCTTTGAAATTTGAAAATTTGAAATTTGAAATTTGAAATTCTGAGAAAAAATTTCAACCAAAAACCAGAAAAAATTAAAAAGAAATTGAAAAAAATTTTTAAAAAAGGAATTTTGAGAAAGGAAAAATCCCCCCC
>NW_010300584.1:24038-35361 GCF_000700745.2 Antrostomus carolinensis | reverse complement strand
TTATCCCAAGAATATTCAAAATTCTCAAAAATTATAATTATTAATCTTCTTATTATTACTATTTTATTTTACTCTAATTATTAAATTGTTCTTATCTCAACCTATGTCTCCTCACCTTGACCCCTCCAATTCTCTCCCCAATTCCCTGGGGGCGGGCTGCAAGTGGCTGTGTCTTGTTTGGCTGCCAGCTCAGTTAAACTATCACACCCAGTGAAAAAAGTTATGCAGTAGCATGGTTTCTTTAATAGCACTTTTTTTCTTTAATAGCACAGTTATTAGACTTAGAGGTACTTGAATGCTGTAAACAGCCAAAGACAGCAATGAGAATTGCTGCAGATTTATCTCACAGTAATGTTCTGAATTTAAACAAAGTAAAATTTAGTTTACAGAGCAACAGAAAACTTCCTAACAGTGAAATCTATTTGACTGTGAAACAGTCTCTTAGGGAATGCATTATCACTTGAGTCAGATAAAACTGGACAGTCTAACACCACAGGGAAAATACAGTAGGACACAATCCGGCACTGGCAAGAGTATTAGCCAAGATGATCTAAATGGTTTTCTTCCTCCTTTGATTTCTGTGAAGTGTGAATTGTTTATAATGTGATTGCATTGAGATATGTTAAAATAAAGTATTCAGGACCCCACACACACATTGGCTACCAGTAGTTCCCTTTCAGTTTTCCACAGCCTTCTTCCTACCACATCTAACAGCACCTTTTAACCAGTGCAAAAGGAACAGAGCCTTTCTGCGAGGCTGCAACATCACCCTTTCAAAGCCCACGCACCCTGGAGTCACCGCATCCTACCGAGTCTGCACACTTTGAACTGTTCAACAATTCTTAACACCTACTGCGTCTCTGCTTGGTCTCTTGTAGTAGGATTAACACAAGTATGTGTGACAGGAAAAGCGGCTTTGATTTGCTTGTCTTCAATTCAACGGTCAGTGCACTATTTCTGCACTGCTCAGACTGCAGACTAGCAGTGCACTAGTTCAGAATAACCAGCAGAAGTTCATTATTTCGCCAGCATCACAGACATTTTTTGGTTGATATCAAGTCAGCGTTTCAATTAAACCCAAGAAACCTGGTTTCTCCTTTGAGACAAAACCATTTTAAATCTCTGCTAAACCACATACATACTGTTCATCAATCTCCCACAGACAGAAAGGTTTACCATGGTTATGAGACATATACAGCAACGAATCCTTTATTCCATTCTGCTTGCAGAACTGACTAAAATACTAGTGCAAAGGAGTAAAGTCTCAGTTCAGAAAAATATTAAAGGTGGTGCTTAATTCTGAGCATATCAATAATCTCATTAGCTTTAATGAGATTTAAGGAGATGCACAAGTTGTTTGCTCAGTAAGGATGCGATTTACAATGTGCTTAACCGTAAGCATATACTTACACATCCTACTAAATGGACATACCGCCTCAGAAATTTACCTAGAAAGCACGACGGTGGCAAATATCAGCAAAGAGTATGTAAAGATGCCACAAAGAAAACTTTTCCTAGAAAGAAGACTGTAAAAATAAAGTCCTTTCCTACTTTACTTGAGGATACTGCTTTAAGAAGCTTTTGCAGATGTGGGAAGTTCAGACACTGGAGGAGACACAGGTGACTCAACATTTCTTTCATACTCAGAGGAAAGAGAGAGAAAGAGTAAAACAGTTCAAGTACGGTTCTCTGCCTAAGGCCACAAAATAGAATTCTACTACAAAACAAATGGTAAACATCAAACACTGCTCATCAAAGTGCACAGTAAAATAGTCCAGGACAGTTTTTGGCTTTGCTGTCAGCTCCTTCTCAGGGTTTAATGTACTTTGATAATCTGTACAATATTTTTCACTAGCAGAACATAAAAGATTGGTAAAAGTGGGTATTCTCTTTAAAATTAGACAAAAGCATCAGTCACAATTTCCTGTCCTGAGGCTTTCCTTCTATAGTTTTTAAGGAAAATTTCAATCAAATGTCTCTTAAAAGCTTACTCTAACAGCTGCAAAATTAAGATTTTAACAAAAAGGTTTAAAAAAAGTTCATTTTCATCTTTATCTTGATTATCTTTTGCACATGTTCCAAATGGATGGTTATATTAAATTTATTCAATTAGAGTTTAATTTTACATCTTCATTCTCAAGTGCTAGAAAGCTCTGCACTGCTTAGCAACTGGAATGAACACTATGTGCGTGGTCAGAACTGCAGAGCAAACTTTTCATGTAACTTTGTGTTTAGCAGGCATATATCATTTAGCAAGTCTCTCCTATAAAGAAGGTTTTTTTAAAAAAAACCCTAAAAAAATTTTAAATCTATTATTATCTTAGAATACTATTTAGGTATCATAAAAATAAATTAAACTATGACTGCTGTAAATTGCTAATAATTTGTGGCAATCCAGTACTGGCAGAGTTACTAAGAATAAAACCTATATTTTATTTCTTTGTTCATATATGTTGCTAAGTCAGCATGAAGTGCTTATGTTATTGAAGCTTTGTTGAACAAAGACTTGTATCTTTGGACTGCCCTGTCCTGATGCTTCCATGCACTCCAAAGCATGTGTCTGCCCTGCATGGAATGACACCGTGCTCAGTACTGCCTCAGAAAACTGGATGTGTTTGATGTTTCTGGTGTCCCTAAGGAGAGTAGATGAAGGTTTTTATTCTGGTCTGTATCCTGATATCTAGATTTCTGCAGGCTGGTTTCTAAGAAAACACATCCATCATGCTTACCTGCACTTCTGCCCCACTAATCAGCCCCCTCCCCCCCTTCCTGTAGCACCATCCATTATTTTGTGACAGCTCCTGGGCTGTTTTCTGGTACGTTCAACTTCAATTCCAGCTTTGGTAACTAAAGTAATTCACAGTGCATTGCTTTCAGGTCTTTTTAAAAATCATAATAACAAGCATACAGATCCCGTTTAGATTAGCACCATTTCTACTGCAGTGGTGCCCAGGACCCTCAAACAAGCGCTAAGTTTTGCTTGTGCCATCCACACACTGTACAAAGCAGCTACTACAGGCAAGCTCATCACGTCAGGTTACAGTTCAGGACAAATCCTGGAAACAAAATAACACTGAAAACTGTGGATAAAATCTAAGGCTTGCTCAAATTTCTGGCAAAAACCCCCGCTGACTTCCATGAAGCCAGGAACTACCCACCTCCTATCTCACAACAAAGGAATGTTGTCGCTGAATATGAATTTAAGTGCTGCCTGCACTGCCGTGGCCATTTCTGTGCAGCACGTAAAATACACACCAGTGCTTCCCAGTGTCCAGCTCCCAGAGCTGCCCAACCTGCCGAGGCCACTGATGCTGTTGAACTAAAACCAAAGTAAACAAGTGTCAGCCAAACTTTTCTCCTTCCCTTCCCCGAGTGCTCTATTCAAAACACTGGGAGAAGGAGAAAGGAAGAAGGCACAGATTATGTTACAAATAAAAATAAATGCAGTTGTTCCCAAACCAGTCTCCAGCTGCCATTTGTCATCTTCTTGAAGCCACAATACAGGTTTTCGGTACTTGGAGTCACTGACTGCCAGCTCAGGAGAGTTCAAGGACAGGAATACACAGGTGACACTGCTGAGATAGAGAAAAGCTGAGTGTGGGAGGCTCGCATCAGCCACCTGCACCACACACTCAGACTTAGTCCTGAGCATCCTTTAATTAAATTACATTAATGAACCAAAATAAGAAAAGCTGAGGAGAGAAGGGAGAAACAAAAAATAAAGACAGTCAAAAACATATCCACAAATGGGATAGAAACAAAAAGGAATTCTAAATTATTTTCACAAATTTGTTTAGAATTAATTGGTAAAAAAACCCCCAAAACTACAAAAGCCTTTTAAGCCAATTTCTTTTAAAAGGCAGTCTGTGCTAAATCTCTCAATGGAATGCTTTCTACCAGGTTTCACTCTACCATGTCATGCTGATCATCTCATTCCTGGTCCAAGACTGCTGACTTCCCATCAACATCTACCACCAGGATTATCATCTTTAGGAAGTGCAGAAATAATTGTGTAATAACTAACGGTCAGTGAATCAGGCGTGACTTCACTGCTGAATTATGCAGCTTCTCTGACAGTTGCCTACACTCACAGAATCCTAAAGATTAGAAGGTTTAGCAACAGGGTTTAGAAGTGTCATTAGTAATGGAAGACATATTTGGGAAATTAAAAAGCTTTTAAGCTATTATTTTAGTTTGTTTCAAATCTCAAAGGAATGAAAAACCAACTTCCTTTTCCCTCTGAATATGAAATGAAAAGATTCTTACTTTTTTTTTTTTTAACCAAACTTCCAAACTGCAGTTGCACTATTTATAGTAAAATTGCTTTCAAGGCCACAACATGTTAAAGAAATGCAATGAAAACTGACAGCAGTGTGGATCTGCACTTTGTAAAAGAGGCTCTGTGGTTACATCTTTAATAATTCCAGTGAAAGAAGAAAAAAAACCAGGAAGTAATTTGGTGAAAATGTCAATATGCAATTCCACACAGGCCTGATTTCCCACACAACGTTCCTGTTGTTGAACCAGTGCTTCAGCCAAAGCTGATGGCACAAGGTACAGCTACACCTGTACACAAACAAAACCATATACACACCAATTAATTACCCTGACTTCTTTAGAAACAATCATCCCATATTAGCAGTGCCAATATACAAACGCTCTACCTGAAATGCACGTGGCAAAGGGGCTTTGCTTTCATCATCGCTCCATGTTAACGAGTAAACAACATGACTTCGGGAAAGATTTTAAAAAGAAATGAGAGATAATTTATGGAGTGTTTTGCACTACTGTTTTTCTCTTTTGCGAACTTTGTTTTTGGCTGCTTTGCAATGGGAAGGAGTAAGGGGAAAGCAGCTGAACGTTAACTGTTTGATTTGAAAGTTTGCATCTGTAAACTTCTGAGACAGCCTGAGGGAGGAGGTGAGAACTCAATATCTTATAATAGCAGGCGGCATAGAGATCAAAGGGAAGGAAGACTTGGCTGAAACTAACTATAGTTCCAGTGCTTGTCTGTGTGAGGTACCAGTGAAAATAAGACATTTTTGATACCTAAGGAAGCCTGTCGGAACTGCAGCCCTGTACACCTTCCACTTCCCATGCTGTTCTGCAGAGTCTTGTAATTGAAAATACTGGTTTGTGTACAATTAGAAGTTGAGGCTTTTTTTCCAGCGTACAGAGACAGAAGCCAGGAAACGATGGAAACTCGAGGTCCTTGTGGTACAGGCAGAGCCCGTCTCACTGTGTAACACAGCGATGGGCTCCTACACACCACCTCAGCATAGGGACTAAAATCCCAGTGCTGAACACAGAATTTTTTCTAAAGAGTTAAAGCAAACTATTTTACAACTTCTGTGTGCCATTTGGGTGGGTTTTTTTTCCCTGATGTTCATTAATTATGCCAGATTACAAGCCTCAGGGTGTGAATTTGTACATCTCTAGGAAGACCCGGGAAGCTGGCTGACTGACCTGTACACACACACAGTACTTCTTTCTGGAAACCCAAGACAATCACGTCTAAATGCTGCTTAAAACTTTGCTCTGCAATTTTTTTCAGAGCATGCAATGGCCAAAGAGTGGCTAGACTGCTTGACTTCAGCTTTCCATCTCCATTCTATCACAACAGCAAAATAGCAAGTGATCCAAGCCAAAGGCAGATGTTTCTTGAGATCAGGGAAATATATTCAGGTGGAATACACGCAGTTTGGGATGCTCATTCAATTTCACACACAGGTTATGTTGCTGCTTTTTATTCAGAAAGTATCCAAAAGGATTAGGTTCTGGTTGCCTTGAGGCTCTCTTCTTTTTTACACCTCTCTGCATTGCACAATGGTGCTGTTGGGATGGGCAGATCTTGGGGTGATCCAGGGGTGTCGCACAGATGTGGAAATGGCTTTTGACTTAATTCATATCCAATGTATTATAGGTGTCAGCCTGGGAGAAGGGAGGAAAAGAAAGAAAGAGGAAAAGAAAGAAAGAGGAAAAGAAAGAAAGAGGAAAAGAAAGAAAGAGGAAAAGAAAGAAAGAGGAAAAGAAAGAAAGAGGAAAAGAAAGAAAGAGGAAAAGAAAGAAAGAGGAAAAGAAAGAAAGAGGAAAAGAAAGAAAGAGGAAAAGAAAGAAAGAGGAAAAGAAAGAAAGAGGAAAAGAAAGAAAGAGGAAAAGAAAGAAAGAGGAAAAGAAAGAAAGAGGAAAAGAAAGAAAGAGGAAAAGAAAGAAAGAGGAAAAGAAAGAAAGAGGAAAAGAAAGAAAGAGGAAAAGAAAGAAAGAGGAAAAGAAAGAAAGAGGAAAAGAAAGAAAGAGGAAAAGAAAGAAAGAGGAAAAGAAAGAAAGAGGAAAAGAAAGAAAGAGGAAAAGAAAGAAAGAGGAAAAGAAAGAAAGAGGAAAAGAAAGAAAGAGGAAAAGAAAGAAAGAGGAAAAGAAAGAAAGAGGAAAAGAAAGAAAGAGGAAAAGAAAGAAAGAGGAAAAGAAAGAAAGAGGAAAAGAAAGAAAGAGGAAAAGAAAGAAAGAGGAAAAGAAAGAAAGAGGAAAAGAAAGAAAGAGGAAAAGAAAGAAAGAGGAAAAGAAAGAAAGAGGAAAAGAAAGAAAGAGGAAAAGAAAGAAAGAGGAAAAGAAAGAAAGAGGAAAAGAAAGAAAGAGGAAAAGAAAGAAAGAGGAAAAGAAAGAGGAAAAAAGAAAAAAGAGAAAATAAAAGAAAGAAAAAAGAGAAAATAAAAGGAAATAAAAGAAAAAAGAGAAAATAAAAGAAAGAAAAAAGAGAAAATAAAAGGAAATAAAAGAAAAAAGAGAAAATAAAAGAAAGAAAAAAGAGAAAATAAAAGGAAATAAAAGAAAAAAGAGAAAATAAAAGAAAGAAAAAAGAGAAAATAAAAGGAAATAAAAGAAAAAAGAGAAAATAAAAGAAAGAAAAAAGAGAAAATAAAAGGAAATAAAAGAAAAAAGAGAAAATAAAAGAAAGAAAAAAGAGAAAATAAAAGGAAATAAAAGAAAAAAGAGAAAATAAAAGAAAGAAAAAAGAGAAAATAAAAGGAAATAAAAGAAAAAAGAGAAAATAAAAGAAAGAAAAAAGAGAAAATAAAAGGAAATAAAAGAAAAAAGAGAAAATAAAAGAAAGAAAAAAGAGAAAATAAAAGGAAATAAAAGAAAAAAGAGAAAATAAAAGAAAGAAAAAAGAGAAAATAAAAGGAAATAAAAGAAAAAAGAGAAAATAAAAGAAAGAAAAAAGAGAAAATAAAAGGAAATAAAAGAAAAAAGAGAAAATAAAAGAAAGAAAAAAGAGAAAATAAAAGGAAATAAAAGAAAAAAGAGAAAATAAAAGAAAGAAAAAAAAAAAGATAAAAAAGAGGCATTTCCTTATCCATAAGATACAAATAACTTGATGCTCCAACAAGCACTTAAGATGGTGCTTAAATCCTACCCAAGCCAATAGCTGTCTCGCATCCACTTTGAGCAAGCACGTCAAAGCATTTTGGTGAACTCTGGCTTTGGAAAACAACGCAGAGCTGATTGCATTCCACTGGCACGACCTCAGTGAGTGAGAAATAAAACAAGAAAAAAATTTCCTCCCTAAAAAAAAAAAATGGAAGTATGGCAGAGGCAGAAGGAGTGACATCATCATATACTTGTGTCATTTATGGCCTAGGTGCTAAAATGACAACTCCACTAAAAATAGCAACGAAAAAGCGATACCACATTATATTGATATGTTAGGGGAAAATAACACAAAAAAGGGTTTTTCATCCTACATCAAGACATCCAACATTGTTAACGTCAGTTAAACCATTTGCAATTCAGATTACAACATCACCTCAAGGCTCTATGCAAATAAAAAAACCAATTTATCTATGAAAAAGGATTTATAATTAATGTGAGGATAAATAGGTTCTTTTAAAAAGCATTTCTTACTGTTCCACAGATTTTTCAATATGTATGCTGAAGTAAGATTGCTTGTTTCATAGAATCATAGAATCCTGGAATGGTTTGGGTTGGAAGGGACCTTAAAGCTCATCCAGTTCCAACCCCCCTGCCAGCAGCAGGGACACCTTCCACTAGACCAGGTTGCTCAAAGCCTCATCCAACCTGGCCTTCAACACTTCCAGGGAGGAGCAGCCACAACTTCCTTGTTTCAGATCAGTAAGGCTTTTTTCTCCTTCCTCTTTTTTTTTTTGTTTCAAAAATGCTGATTAATCTAAATTACTACCTATCAGAATTTTTAATTGTGAATGTTTTCACACCAGTGTCTGCCTTACCTCTGCATTCCCATTTAATATATAAATATTACCATAGAAAATACTTTGTGTGTAAAGCACTGAAAACCACCTCACCCAGAGAAGAATAGCCTGTGTTGGATATATACAGCAGACAAACAAAGTTCCATGGAAAAACACACAGTGTAAACAGCAAAAGCCTTCCCATTGAGGACAGCTGCTGTAACACAATCCAGGGTGCCTGCTGCCAGGATTTTCCACATGAGTGCTTCTTCTTTTAACCGCTGCTCAAACACTGGCTGAAAGAGGAGCTGCTAGACTGAACATGTGTCTGTGCTGGGATGACAAACACACGGCAAAGCACTGGAATGCAGAGCAAACCCCGGGAGTGGGACGGGAGATGAGCTACCCGCTCTCTACCTTTGGGTCGAGTTCACAAACACTTTTGCTCTGGTTTTCAGAAATGCATTTTATGCTTCCCGGTGAGAACTAAGTGTGTGTGTTTATGAGAATGCACACAAGTTACAGAGATTTTAGGTAGAAATTGTCAATAAATTAAATCACAATTTATGACAACAGTACAAAATATACATCTTCATTGCTTGGGTTGGCAGCTGAGTAGAAAGGAAGGAGAACCCTACTGGACTCATATTAATTTTCTTATATTAGAATCATAGAATGGTTTGGGTTGGGAGGGACCTTAAAGCTCATCCAGTCCCAACCCCCCTGCCAGCAGCAGGGACACCTTCCACTAGACCAGGTTGCTCAAAGCCTCATCCAGCCTGGCCTTCAACACTTTCAGGGAGGAGCAGCCACAGCTTCTCTGGGCAACCTGGGACAGTGTCTCACCACCCTCACACCAAAGAATTTCTTCCTAATATCTCATCTAAACCTCCCCTCTTCCAGTTTAAAACCATTTCCCCTTGTTCTGTCACTAACTGCCCTTATAAAATTATTAATATTAATGGATATCCAATATTAATGGATATTGGCCGAAAACTTCAGAGATATAAAATGCTGAGGGGAGGAGGAGAGAATGGGTCACTGCAGAGAATCTGTTTGTAATATTAAGAAACTGCAAAACAAGCCATAGATGAGGTAGCAAACAGAAATGGGTTTCCCTGAACAAAAGCCACCTCAGCTGCCAAAAGTACAAGAGCAATTAAGGACCACAAATCAGTTTAAAAGCAGACAGGAATAAATGGTGTAGAAAAAGGGAAGTGCTCACTTGAATTAATGAGTTTGTAAACGAACATACACACACATTGATACATACACACACCCACAGCCTTCCATGACATCAGGGTAAAGTGTCCTCACTGCACACACACCAGGTTGAGGGGTCTGCTCCCCACTGCGCTCTGGTCCTCTCTAGTTGCCCCCACCTCAAAGGACTGAGGTGCTGGTTTTTTCCTTGATTTCTGCTGCATACTTCCTGCTACACCACTGCAAAAATAGAAGCCTTTTACCCAGATATCCCAGGCAATAAAGAATCACTGCTGATTCTTGACATATTTCTCACAGGTCAAGGTCACAAACATTCTAGATCTAAAATTTGAGATACATACCAGCCAAAGCAGACACAAACTCATAGTAAAAGTACTAGTGAAATAATGAAGGTTTTCTTTTTCTCTGTGCCTCAGTTTCTTCACTATCTTTTAGTCTATTTTGCGCACAGATGAGAACCCTCCAGGAAGCCAGAACCCTCCTCCCTCTCCAAAGCCATCAACTGATTTAGTTCCCTCTCTCTCGGTGAGAAAAGGAAACACAGACATAGGATGTGTGTATGTGTGAGAATGGTGACATACAGACCAAGAGAAGGAATCCAAGAAAAAACTGGAAGGATTGCAGCTTCAAGAATTTATGTGAACATCTTGAATTTTTTAAGTGTGTTTCTAGTTTCAAGTCCTTCTGTAAAGCCATGTGTAGCCTAAGAGTTAAATCAAACAAAAGGTTAAAAAGAGATGCCAATACTTCCTAGTCTTGTGATTCAGCAGGGCCTAACTCATAATTTATGACCTTTTTGAGGCTGGCAATGGTATGATTACTCAACCTGGCTCATAGTTGGCAGACACAGTCCAAACAAGAGAATTGGAGAATCTCAGTTCTAATCCCTGATCTTTTACAGGGCTTCAGCTGGATCCGATTCAGCCACACACGCAGGCACACGCTGTACATTAAACAAAGCGTTACCTCCGCCGAGGCACTCAAAGTGCTTGCTTAACCAATTAACCTACACCAAGGTCTACATGTTCACAAGACAGCTACTCCCAAAAGTTGTGTATTCTTCCTTTGGCTTAATTACCAACTGAGCTGAATGAGTCTGGCATTTTGTGGGGAATTATGGGATGGTCAATACAAGAATTACTGTCCAATAAAATGCGTGGTACAATATTTAATTGTAGCAATAAACAAAATTATCAGTGTAGCTACTAGGGCGGAAGCAGAAAGTACTCACAGCTTTCTGCAACCTTAGAACAACCCTTTTAGTTCCACCATACCTTGATTAAGAAAATGTTTCCCAAAACTTCCAGCTCTAGCATATCTTCTGATCATTGACTAACCTTAAGCCTAGTGGCTTCCATCTTGTCACGATTTAGTCCTGCCACCTCTCAGCTTCAACAAGTGGAGAAAAAAAACCCAAAACCAAACTGTTCACAATCTTAACAGAAGCCAGAAAGAATCCCACAACGATCTTAAGATTCTTTTGGCTATAAATCACATCAACACATAGGTAGAGCTACAAAATACATGAGCTGTAAGATCCATTTTAGAAATCTTGATGAAATTTCATTAAAGAAGAAAACTAAATGGAACTATCAAATCTGAATATAAGAGACAGATAAAGTGATATAACACAGACCAGAATAAGCACAGGATGTAAGGTCACAAATTCCAGATATAGGAGTTCTTGAGCACCCCTTGAAATATTAAAAATCTCTGCTTTCCTTTAATGTTAGAAATGCTCATTATTCCCTTATTGACATGGTGGAGTATGTAGCAGGTCAGGAAACACTGGTACTTCCAGAATCAGGTACAGTTGGAGATTAAAAAGTCCCCACTTTTTGGATATCTTAGAAGATCACCTAAGAAAATTTAAGAGCCTCAAAGAACTAAACAGA
>NW_010300584.1:23677-24021 GCF_000700745.2 Antrostomus carolinensis | reverse complement strand
TCGTTGGGGGGCCTACTTCCATTCTTCTGGGAAGCCACACCATTTAGAGACCACATCCCTTTCGCATTTCACATAAAAATGTGACCCCCTGCCTATAAAGTTAAAGGGATCATGGCATACTTTCCTGTGAGGAGGACCAGTGAAGTCTGCATCCCTGTAAATGAATATCCACAATATCAGCCAGAGACGAGAAGGTAGCTGGCGGGGGGAAAGCTCAGCATGAGCACCAAGGGTCAGACGTGGCTGTGCACAATCAGACATTTAATGAATTTCTGCAGACAGCTGCTTACATAACTGTCAAGCTGTCCTACCAGCCCTTCAAAAGCACTGAGGCATTTCACCTT
>NW_010300584.1:11231-23667 GCF_000700745.2 Antrostomus carolinensis | reverse complement strand
GGGGGGGGGGAATCATCCCACTCTGAAAGATAAGAAAAGCAAATCTCCTAAGCAGCAATAGTTGCAATTACTTATAATAGCTTATGACTACATGGATTAAGCTTTAATTATTACACTGTTGCTATTTGTCTACTATTGGATGTGCAGAGAAACCAGTTCTAACCTGTCAGATATGACAGACTCATGTTTTCTAGTGTTTAAATAACTATAGTTTGCCCTTGCCTTTTGCCAACAGTATATTTCCACAATTAAAGGAAGTTATTTTATACTATTTTAAACAAAGGTTGAAGAAATTTGCCGTAGGAACAAACTTCCTGCGTTTCATTATCCAAAGCTTTAAAATGACTGGCAAGCTTCACTTTTGAGTCATATAAGTTAATTGATGACACCATAATCATCAGGAGTAATGCTAGTCTAGTCAGGTATTCTTCCTGGTAAATACAATCCAAGATACCCTGAGGGATTCTGCTAAGCACAGATGTAGAGAAAAGCACACAGAAAAAGAGGACAGGAACACATTTTTCAACATGTCTTTTCCCCTTATTCAACTGTCGAAGAGAACAAACGCATTGTCCAATGGGGATTATAAATGAGCCTCTGCCCAGTGAAAACTGAACTTCCAAAAACATACATGCTACCACTTGGAATTACATCCTTCAGATATCGACAACTTTTATCCAATTGGATTAATTTACAAGAGAAAAAGGTATTTTTAAAAATTATTTAAATGAAGAAGACAGATTATGAAATTATATACTTCAACTTTCCACTGAAAAGAAGAGACAAAAGGACAAAGGAATCTGGCCGCTGATTTATCCACAGATTTGCAAACTCCCAGGCCAAGCTGTTGAACAAACCTTTAACTTTATTTCCATTTGATAAAAACGTGTAGTTTAACAATTTTACAGGAAGGTCCATAAGAATATATTCATTTACTTCTAATTAAGCGAGACTAAATTAGCACACACTGTAGCTTACTTCACTGCCCACAATGCAGCAGCACTTTGCATCTCAGAAATGCATCAAAACCTGGGTTAAGATGCAACATCTTAGAGAGACAAGTATTGGAGAAAAGTTAACGATGGACTCCTACACAATCCTTATGACATGTAATTTCAAGAAAAAGAAAATTCTTCAATCCCTATCAGAGAATCTGGATATTTTTGGCATGTACACCTTGCTTGTTTTATCCTTTCCTGGAGATAAGTAGAACATACTGCTGTCAAAAAAATTAATTACTTTGATACTCTAAGCTTTATGTTGCCAGAGAACTGCTGCACTACCTTCTTCCCCATCTGTCCCAAACAGAGCTGTTATACCTGCTTTTCCCTCTATAACCTGGAGGAGAATATAGACAACTTCACACTGGGAGCATATAGATGCTGGAAGTTAATACCTAGTTCAAGGTTAGTGCAATCTAACTCGTTAGGGTTCGAGTAAAAGTGAAATATTAATCCCCTGAATCGAAACATCCATTGATGTGTCGTATGAAATCAGTCATCAGAACCTACTTGTCAAGAACAACAAAAAAAAATGATGAGGGGGACAGGGTTTGTCCCCAGATGTCAACCATTTAACAGCTCTAAAGATACACAAAAAGTGAAAACCTAGTTGAGAAGAGCCCACTGCTGCAACCTTCCCTAACGCTTTCATTGCTCATGTGGTGTACACGGGTATACTTACTGCAGGGCTTCACTTCATTCAACTATAGGCATTTCCCAACTCTGAAACCTAGATATCATCTCATCCTCTCTCTAATAGAAGGAACAGTTGTATGCACTGGAGAATTTACAAAAGGTGGTTCCTTGTGGCTCCCTGTGTGGATTTTGCCTCGTCTAACAGTAAGACTGAATGCAGACTAAAATCTTTCACATCAATGGAAGAACCACCCGTGGGCTTTCCCTCTTCCTCCTCTCCTATACAATTGCTTATTTAATGAAACTGAGCATCATTTAGACTTGACTCCTATGAAATTAAGTCTGGACAACATGTTCAAGAGCTATCTGGAGACTGGTGACATGTGGACAACAGGATCACACTGGTTTTGTGTCCTTCCAAAAAAAAAATAATAAAAAAATATGATTTATGCAGCAGTGCATGCATGTCTCTGTATTTTTTCTTGTTAATCTTACCTGGCTACGAAGGTTAAAATAAGGGAACTCATAAAAGAGAAATAATCTGATTATTTTTTTTCTTTCCTGACAACAAAGTATGCCACACATGATGAAACTAATACTCAGCCCCCAAAAATATATATAGTAAAATGCTGTCAGCCATGATAAAGAAACCATTTAAAAAATGCAACTTCCCAAGTACCCAAGTTTTCCAAATAAAAGTTCACATTCTACAATGATGATCTCAAGTGAGACACAGTAGGAGACAGCAACATAAACTCCAGGATTATCACCCATCTGATGAGTCACTTACACCCTGTTTACATCTAGTTGAAGGCTCAGTGGTTCCAGTACTATATATAACATTTTGTCTCATCTTTCAAGCGTTTTTCCTCCTCCTATCAATAGTTTCCAGAAACCAGGAAGATTTCTGACATGCTAAAGTGACAGAATGCTCTAGGTTGCCTTGTTTAGCAGCAGAATACTAAAGCAACTAATGATCAGGTCTGTCAGTTTTAAATATGTGATCTCTCTTAACAGGAAACAAGTTCCAACCTTAGAGTTAGATAACATGCTAAGCTGCTAACTATTTTTCCTCCTTGCATTTTCCTCTGAGACCTATCCTCACCATGGACCTATGTTTGAAACTTGTTTACAAGGCTATGTTTGAGTCCTGTGCTGCAAGACTTGTTTGTGTCATGACAGATTAGGATTAAAATCACTTTAAGACTATAGCCCTGGAACTCTGTGCTCATGCAACCTCACATACAAAGCAAATCTAGCAGATTCAGTTTCATGTTGAAGTAGTTGGATCTTTGAAACAAAAAAGAAAAGAGGAGCATAACCCAGGTAAAACATCATTACCTGCCAAATTTAAATTCTAATGCTTCCCAACAAGCACTGAACACAGTGATTGTACTGAGTCTTTGCTGATTGTATTGAACATCACCCAGCTGGCCTTTCCAGGGATGTGAAAGAGGGAAAGGAGGCTTCCAGAGCGCTATCCTGTCTCCCATCTAAAACACATTTGGAGAGATCTGCTCAATCCCTCTCAGAGAATCAACAGTCTTTAAACCAAGGCCGCTTTCCAACTAAAATCCTTTGTATCCAGAGTTTGTAGAAGATATATTATGTTTAGATTTTTTCTTACTCCCTAGTGCTGAGCAGATAGTAACGCTTGAGTGAGATGCCTGTAGGTGACAAGTGTGGAAAGTACTGCAGTCATCTCATCCATGACCTACATTGTCATATACATATATACACACACACACACACACACACACGGAGACTTCTTTTTTTTAAAAAAATATAATTCCAAATAATCTTTCCTAAAATTCTGGCAGCCATTCTACTTGGAGGATTGGCAAATCCCGCTGAAATGTAAGACTGCGCTCACGCCACCCTACACCACTAATTTTGTCATCCAGTTGACCGTTAACCCATGGTTGATAATTTCATATATAACATGACTGCCCCCTTGTGTCAAACTGATTCCTTTCCTTTAGCAGAGGGAATTCTCACAATATCTCTACTTATTTCTCTTAATATGAAAAAAAAAAAAAGTTAAACTAGTTTCTTGAGTATGAAAGCAGAGCTCTACAGTTCTTGAAACTATGACAAAACAAAATGTAGGGCATGGATGATAGAAAGCAATTTAGGAAATAGCAACATGTATTTCCAAAGTGATACAATCCTAAATCACTGACAGGCTTATTAACAACAACAAAAGGAAAAAGCTGTTTCCCCCCCAAAGGCTGCTTTCTTTCCATAAGCCCTTTTTTCTGTTATAGGTCAGTTATAAAATTACATTAAATCACACAGCAGGACTGTAAGGTAACTTCACCCAGTTAGACATACAGTGTAATTCGCTTGTAGCTCCGAATAGAGCATGTGCAACTTACTGTACTACAAGCAGAAAAGTCACAGAGTACGTCAGAGGTCCCAGGTGGCACAGACAGACACAGGACATATGCTTACATTTCAAATTATTTGCTCAAACAAAACAACACTTTTGCTGAACACATTCATTTTCCAAATGCTGAGGGACTCATAAGGGCTGTAAAATTTTTCTAATGAGAATTTGGTCCTCTGCATAATTTACATATATTAACACACCATGCAAGTGTTTGTAAACTTTGAAATGATTTCAAATGTGTTACAAGACATTATGATCTGTCCTTTAGCATCAAGGGCCAAGATAGGTATGTGGTGTTTACACAGGTATCAGTAACCCATGTGGCACCTGTGAAGTGTGACACAAGGCTCTAGACTCAGGGCAGCCAGGAGAGCGCTGCCATCAAGGAATTACAGACAGATTTTTATGCTCTTCCTACGTTTTGTTTTGTTAAGCCAAGAGGGTGAATGTCAGTGAGAGCCTGTTGAGGATCCTGGCAGATGGCAGGCAGTGAGAGCTAGATTAGATGTTTGCCATCAAGAACCAAGGGAAGAACTGAGTGCCTTTCTTTACGACTAGGGTAAAGAAAATAATAATAATAAAAAAGAGATAAATTTTTAAAAAAGAGAGGCTGTCTGGCCAAGGAAGACAATCATCCATAAAAATGGGTCAGAAGACTGAACTTGAACTTTCCCCCTCAAAAACCCAGGCCACAATACAGCCACAGAAAGGTGAACCTTGGAAAAGGGAAACACTGAGAGGAAAAAGTGAAGAACTGAAACTAAGCAGCTAAGAACTGAGTTGAATCGATGGAAACAAGCAGCATATTCACAGTGGATCTCACAGTGCCACATCAGGAAACTGAAAGCTTTTGGACAGAAAGGTAGGAGGAAAAAGTGATAAAGTTAATTTTCAGGAATTTGCTTCTTCTGAACACATGTCCACATCCACACAGTTCCTAGAGCAGTGCCAAGTACCAAGTTGCCTAGAATGCAGCATCACAAATTTAATACCTGAAAAATATGAAGCCATCAGGACACCTTTAATAATCTGGGTCTCTGAAACACATCAAGGCCAACAGAATTAGAGGCATCACATTCCAAGCATACATGTGTACAGTGGTGGCACCAAGATGAGCCCCCTTTTCTCCCATATCCTCAGCTCATTTCCTCCTCCTGTCACTGCCCATATGACTATCCTTCCTGCTCACTGAAGCTTACATCCTTCAATTACTCTCTTTCCTCCTTTCTCCTTCCCCCACAATCTGCTTCATCACAGCATCCCCAAGACTTGTCCCCTTCCTCTCCAACCCTCCTCCAAAAAAATTCATTTAGGTATTTATAATGCTCTAGCCTTTCAATGAGCTGCGCAGAGGAAGCACAGATGGGACAGGGATGAATCAAGGTACAGCTTTCCAGCTCATTTTGCTTTCCTACTATCAAAACACTTTCTCTTTTTTCAGTCTCTGTGCTAGATCTAGCACTGCTGCCAACATGCACCTTGAATGTTTTCTCTATCACCTGTAACTCCGTATAGCTATCAATCTCATTTCTCTATTCCATATTTTTTATGTTCTGCATTCTGCATGACTGTCCTGCTTAATCAGAGCGGAACTGAACTCAAAACCTTGCAATTCAGATGTGACTATTCCCAGACTTTGGACTCTTGGCTTGATTTTATCCTTTATTCTCTTTCTCTCTCTTCCCCTCCCCCCCGCCTCTTTCAGTTCTTTCTGACATAGGGACACCTTGCACGGATAAAAAAAATCATTAACAAATGACAGACTCCTGCCATCCAAATATTTCTAATAATTCATGCTTCTCTCAGAGGATCTGCAAACTATAATGTCTACAGCTCCATTAAGTATGATTTATATTGAACTGCTTTTTGAGAAGTTCATACGTTTAAACTGTACTCCCATCGGAAAAAAAAAGAGTTCCTAGATGTACCAAATTTATAATATCTCAAATATGCCATATGTGGTAATGTTGCAAGGCCTATAGCATATATTATTTGCCAGTTCATAATTTACAGTAAAAGACCAAAGCCTTCAGACAAAAAGACAGAAGCAATTAAGAGCTCTAATAATCTGATCCTGCTGTTTGCAGCACACAGTGATTTAAAATTATTCATGTGTTTCAATATGGAAGTGATTTACCATAATTTAGCAAACCTGAGACCTACATTAAGATGTAACAATGATGAATGGATGTGACACAGCACACACACTTAGAGAAAACCTCAGAGTCCTGCAGAGTAAAGGAAGTACCCCTGAAGACCTGTCAGGTGCCCCCATGTGGGTGGCCTTAAAAAAAAAATCCAAACCCAAACCAAAACAAAACCAAAATATAAAAGATCAGGATTCTAGAGTGTAACAAAGAGTGTGGATAAGAATGCATTCCAAATTAGTATCTGAACATTTTTTACATAGACAGGACTGGATTAGGTTTCTAAAATAAAAAGCAGATGGACTGAGAACACTTACTATATTCACTAAAGAACAAATACACTGTGGTCTCATCCCTCCGTTATTTATTATCCCAGCAGCCATTTTAGGACTCAAGCACAGCTACTTCTTGTACAGCACTTTCCATCTACATGGCCCTCAGCACAGGATCCATATACACCAGCAAGCACAGTGCAAATCCTCTAGGACAAAGCAAATATGCACATCTTTACCTTTTCTACTAAATAAAGACCTTACAAAGTACTTAGTACTTTGAGGTACTAAGTAATTAAATAACAAGAATAATGCTGTCATTTCAACTTTTTAGTGTTGAAGTTGACCTTCAACAGAACTTCATCTGTTCACTGCTGAAGTTTTATAACATTTGTTTAATGATGCACCTGAGTTCTTATGTCCCCTGCATTACTTTTTCTATGGTAATAACAGGTAATAACAAGAACCATGAAATGTTACACAGTTTCTAAAGGTATAGGGTGGAAAGAGAAGAAAGAGGAGAAATTAATGTTTCTGCTGCTTTCTGAACCAGAATTTCTCCATTTCAGAGTGTGATTTTTTTTTTTTTTTTCTAGAAATAGATGACTACAGGAGAACAACAGCCCATGATACAATCTGTTAATCCCAGTTTGCCAAATTGTCCTCAATACTGTGCTAAGATAGAGTAGTTCTTTCAAATCAAGTTATCTGAGTCCCTTTTCAGGGCTGGTGCACAGAGCTCCCTGCATTACACATTACACCTCTGCCTTGGCTCTGGCAAACGTTTCATACAAACTTTCCATCTCACTTATCAAGCATTTTCCAGCAAAGCTTTGCTCCATCAGTAGGGTGTTACAGTGTACTTGACCGTGTTTTTTAATTAGGAAAAAATAATCAGGAGTGATCAGAAATAGCAGCTGGAGAAGAAGCTCTTTAATGTGTCAAAGCTGTAAAAGGATTTCCAGAGAAGTACAGCAAGAAGGAAAATACTACATTAATTCTTAACTGGTTATACTGGGAATGGCATTAACTTGTGAAAAAACCTTCAACAGCAATATTTATCTTTGTAAAACACTGTGGAATTAAGTTAAAAGGAAAAAAATCAACTGGTATCGACGATATGTTCAAGGAATTTTCAGATCACTTTTACCCACAGAATGTACAGCATGCAATTAATTTTCTGAGCAATTACAGTATTACAGCAGGTAAATGATCCCATTTACACCTTCCAAAATTGTTGCCCTGTGCCTTAACACTGTGACAAAAAGGTATTTTCCTTCAGCACTGCTGTCCTGTTGGACTATTCAGCAATATTTAAACCAGCTGTTGATTTCCATTTTTCCAATGTAATGCACTTTACTACAAAAAAGCTCTCACAAGATCTTATTAGAAATCAAATGTTATTCAGCTATTCAAATACAAAGGTCCCTTAGGCCACACATACTATTGGCTTTTAATACCATAATATTCCATGCCTCAATTTGATAGCTAAGCCTGGAATTAGATGATTAGGTCAAAAATACATGAGAAACTATTTGCTCATTACACCGTGTTGTTTTCCAGCTCTGTCTGCCCCAAACACAGGTATCTGTAATTACAGCCATCATTTTGCTAATGAAAAGAAGTATTTACAAACACTAACATTTTGACCAATATTAGAATTATAATTCTGCTAAAAATGCTCATTTACTACTTTGTACCTGCAGTATCTCAGTAGTCACCTATGTCTCTTGGGTGGCATGTACCGATCTTGACAGGCAATCCTACAACCTTCTACTGATATCAACCTGATTCTTGCTGGAGAGCCGTGATGACAAATCCAGGTACGGTTGCTACATGGATTTAGCACAGTATATGCAGCACATGTAGGCATAACGCTGCCTGTAGATTCTGAAGTATGCTAATTTAGCTACTATTTTAAAGTATTAAATTTTACAACTTCATCATCAATATTTTGTTACCACATTAGTAGAAAACTATTATTTGTCATCTAATTAATAAACCATTAATCAAAATGTTTATCCCATTTATTGGATAAAATAACACCCACCTAAGAAGCATGCACATTATAAACTACTCCAGTTTTTAACTTCTTTTTGGTTCATCCACCACATCTAAACTAAAAGTAAAGCTATCCTCCACCCTCATAAAAGAAACAAAATGTTTATTTATGCTTTTAATTCTGGATTTAACTCAAGATGATAGTAAATTTTACTTTGTAAAATGCTAGACAAAAGTGGGACATTTTTACTGTCTTCTTCACCCCTCCAAAAACAACAACAAAAAAGTTTTTGCACTTATTTTGCATGGTGCCCAAAGTAAACAATGATAAAAGTTACTAAGTGGGGAGTTGCTTGTTGTTTTTACAGCATAGGAGCCCTGTACTTCTGAATCGCTAAGCAGCTGGAGTCTGCTTTAATTACTTAACATCAATCAAGATGTAAACCAGCACTTGGAGACAGAGGAATGCAACATTCATCTCCAACACAAAAGAAATAGCTAAGCTATCTTAGCTTCTGCCTAGATTGTTTGTACACTAGGAAAAGTCAACACATTACTTTTACACTACGTCAGTAACGTAAAATAGCCAAATAGGAATTTTATGCTGTACTCAAATAAATCTGTGACGATCTGTAGTAAAGGGAGAAAAGATCAGGAGAATATGATTTCATAAAGGCTTGGAATCTCTCACACAAAATATACTCATCCAGTATTACCTTTTGGCCAATAGCAGCACCAGTATGATAGCACTTTCCTCTCCAAAAAATAAATAAATAGACAGAAAGTTAAGATAAAATAAAAGAAGAGATGAAATTGCAAATTCTAGGTTCCTGCTTGAATTTTTCACCTGTTCACTCTCTAAACTTGTGGAAAGTAATTCTTTTATTGTGTTTTTGCCAATATTAAGAACACAGCAATGCTACATTCAACTTGATGGGGCACTGCAGCCTGTCTTTCACAAGATCAAAGGATATGATCTAATTATCCCTTCTGGTCTTCAGATCTGTAGATGTAAAGTACACGCTCTATCTAATCTATGAAAAAAAACCCACCACCCACCATAGTACACAGAGAACTGCTCCCTAAAGATAAAAGAAACAAGTAACCACAAGGGACAGATGTTAACCACATTACTCATTGCGCTGCTGGAATGAGTTCAGTTACTACAGTGCTGAGGGTGAAATAAGACACCCTGAAGATCTGCTGGAGCCTTCAGCACATCTCAGGTAATCCATCTATAAAAACCCAAGATTATAAATAACTGCCTGTATCATGGAAGACACAATCAGTCAACTTTGGCCAACTCACAATCAGTCAACTTTGGCCAACTCACAATCAGTCAACTTTGGCCAACTCACAATCAGTCAACTTTGGCCAACTCACAATCAGTCAACTTTGGCTAACTGTGTAGCAGACATCAGATGCAGAACACAGAAACAGTTCATGTGATGGGATCCCATCTATTAGATACTATTCAAACCCAGAACAACAGCAGCTCCCAACTCAAAGAGCTTCCAGTCTAGGTGTAGGCTGACTGATTGTATATATACAGATAGATGCAACAGCACTTGGAAAAAAGGTATCACATTTGTCTCAGCACAGCAGTGGCTACAGTACTCCTCAGGTGCAGGGAAGACTTTACAGTGATTTTAAATCAGGGAAAGATTTAATTAGATTAAATTTAATTTAGATTGCACAACAAAATGCATGACACTGGTACTACTAGCTCATTGCTACACTGGGAATGCCATACATAGCTATTTTGACAGCACTTCTAGCTGGTATCAATACCCATAAGCCAGAAATAAAATTCTTATAAAGTATGATGAACATACTAAAATACCTTTTTGCCTTTCAACATTTAAGAGACAACTACTACAGCCACCTAGCTCTTGAGCTGCAGACAAGGTTTGCAGCGCCCTAAAACCTGATTACCTAGCAAACTAATAATTTCTTAAGTCAGAGATGTTTTGAGTCCTTTTTGATGACTATACTGTGTTGATGATTGCTTACTTAAGGGATCAGTCACATGTAGGACTGGATTGCCACAGCTCTTTTCCCCTCCCCCATGCAACCTGCAATGAGAAACCAGAATGGGACAGTAACACTGAAATCATTAGTGTCTCATTTACCAGTGTTGTGGAATTTCCTTCTGAAAAAGGAGCTTTCCTGATTGCTTGTTAAACCAGATTTAGGGACATTTCACATCCTCAAGAGGCTTGAAGCAGTTGAACAGATGAGAAGAATCAGATTCCTGGTATGTCCAGAGTTCCAGGGTTGATTTCTATAGCCAAGTTTATGGTCAATTTATAACGAAAGCACAGGATGTAATGATGCTTTTCCATACCAAAGGGAATAATTCAGGGAAACATTCCTCTCCCTTTTTAGCTAACTATTAAATCAGCAGAGATTGTAAGAAGCATTCCTAAGGGAGTTTGACAACATACTGAAATGTGCCAGATGCAAAAGGGATGCTGCCCAGTGCACAGCGAGCATCCAAGACTCTCCTGTTGGGAGTGAAGTAAATGACTGGAATACCAGCACATAACAGTCACCAGCGATGTTTGAACACTCAGCTCTGGCCTTAACTCAAGCTTGATCTCACAGACAGTTGCTCTCACTGCTGTTCTTCTAACATGTCTTGTCCTGACATGATAAAATGATCAAATTTATGATAAATTTTATGATAAAACAGACCCCATGCAAATCACAGTTTAAATATTGTTCGCAGTGTTTCAGAGAGAATTCTTGTGACAGCAGAAGTCAGCTGTTACATCTGCCCACTCGAGAGGGAAAAACAAATATTTGCTCAGACTTCAGAGGGTCATTTTGATATAGAAGAGAAAGATAAAAGCAGGACTCTTAAAATATGAGCCAGCAAATCAAAGCAAATAGGTATTCCACTCACTGATAATCCAACAGAAAAGAGACATTTATAGAACACATTCTGCACTCTTTGTTCGGGGCAGTGTAGTTGTATCTCATGCGAACAGATTATATGCTAGTAATTAAAACATAGATTACATCATAAAAATCTTAAAGAAAAAAAAAGAAAAAATATTATTTCCAAGAAAAGCCAGTGGTAACTGCAGGACCATGGACACTGCACTCAGTGTTTATCAGCACACTTTCTTTCAATTATCTCAATTATATTTCACAGTGTCCAAAAGCACTCACTTCAATCATTCAGAAAGATTCATCGGTCAGCATTTCCTCTTAATCTGGAAATTATTAAAATGCACTAAATTTGTTTGCTTAATTATTCCATCTATCATGCTGTTTTACAAAGAAGGGTTTATTTTGAAAAACACTTCCACCATTGGAACCTGTAAGCCTCCATTGAAAAATTATTTTATATGTATACTGACAAAACCAATCCTTAACTAATTAAATGTCTTTTCATCACCTTGGTAAAGAGATACATGAAACTTGGGGCAAGAGTAATTAAAACATCAAGAATTATTGTTATTTGTTATATAGACAATAACAGGACCACAAATGTGCAACATTAGCAATCACTTTTGGCGAGAAATACATTCCCTGAAGTCAGCTGGATCCACAGGAATTAAAAAAAAAAATAGAGAGAAAGATGTATATGAAGTAATTCCACACACACCATGTACAGATCAGGAATTTTGCCAGCAATCTGAGTATATACCAACACAGAGTATATTGGTTTATATAGTCTTAAGACAGCGAGCACTCAATTGGTGTGATACTCAAGGGGATAGAACCAGGCACAGGTTGTTCAAAGGGCCTCACCAGTTTCTTTAAATTTTGTGAAAAACTGAGCTATTTTATTTAGAGAGAGAATATATATAGAGAGAGTTTAAATACAATGTCCAGAGATGACCTTTGATTTAGGTTTCAATTTCTGCTGTAAATTTACAATACATTCAGAGATATTACTTCTCTAAAAGATTACTCTTACTAAGAAGCAGAAAGAAATACCAAACATTTATATACCAGAACTGATTGAACAAACCA